>NW_025765153.1:0-247101 GCF_003918875.1 Haliotis rubra | reverse complement strand
GGTGGCTACATGCGTATTGCTAGTCATTCTTGAGTATGTGGCTTTGGGATTTAATGTAGCTGGAAATTATTAGAACTTTTATTGGCATATTCAATAAAACAATTCTAGTTGTAATAGTGAACCCTAATTGAAATGTATGGTTAACAGCCGGTAATAATTACATGAGAATATGCCCTTTAACAAATATGTTTTTCTCCTTCTCTTTAGTTGTATCAAAGAGGTTTAATTCTTTTAAAATAAATAAGTAAACAACAAACCCCAAAACAACAACCTAGCAATACAATGTACATGTGCTTCGGTGATATTAAGAAACATTGGAATCAAACAGGGATTGTTATTGTTCTTGTTTAAAGTAAGTTACGATGTTCATGCGCCAAATAAGGAAATCCCTTCCAGAGGGCACGAGTCGCTATTCGGCTTGTCCCGGAATAGCACGAGTTGGTCACGAATGTGGGCAAAGGCAAGACATCCAGAGTCTTGACCGTATTTGAGGTTGATTTTGTTGATGGCGATGTACTGCTGGACGGTACAGTGATGGGAGTAAACCAGTTGAAGTCCTTCACCAAGTCTGCCCAGAGTCGGTCTTTTGCGGAGAAACTTTCTGAGAAGCCATTGCATCGTGTGTACATGCAGTGTGTTGAACAGACGAGAAATCCCACCGACCCTTCTTCGCCTGGATGAAGTCGGCTGGTCTTAAATGTGAAACTGAGGGCTTCCCTTTGCTGCTCAGGACCAGTCACTTCCCACTCGCAATCGCCTAAATGTGATTCTTAAAGAAAATATCAATATGAAATGTCGACTTTGCAATGAATTTACGGAGACTGTCCAACACCTTGTCAGTGGATGCCCTTCCTTGGCACAAACATCATATCTTAAACCACATGATGGCATGGCTCGTTGCTTTTACAACCGTTTCTGACATGCCTGTGGCTTTGACTCTGAGGTCCATCCATGGTACGACCCTGAACATGTCCAGGGCGTCATGGAAAATGATACTTTCAAACTTCCTTTGAACAGGCCCATATACAGCCTCAGAAAATTCCAGCCAACAAACCTGATCTTGTCCTTTTTGATAAAGCCAATGAATTTATTAATATCATTGAATTTTCTGTTCCTTTGACAGCAATGTGATTGGCAAGATTCAGGAAAAGCATGATAAATATGCGGACCTCGCCTTTGAAATGTCTCACACTGTCGCCAGGCTCCCCATTGTTCTCGGTGCCCTTGGTTTGGTACCTCCTGATCTCTTGGCGCAGATCAGAGAGTGCCCGGATTCTCCACCGGGAGTACAGCCCTTCTGACACTCTGGGTAATGCAGAAGGCTGCAGTGTTGGGGAGCCTTCATATTCTCCGGAAAACTCTTGTCGGGCTCGACAAGGCAGCGTTTCCTGGGAGAAGTCCCATTTGCTGTCTGAGCTGCGTGTAGAGGGGGGCAAGGACCCTGACCTGATGATGAGCCTTACCAGCCTGACTGTGCCAGGATCAACCAGAACCCTCTCTGCTGCATACAATCTTTAATCTGTAAAATATAATAATAATAATTGTATAGCGCCTAGTTTCCATCACAGATGCTCAACGGCGCTGCATACATCGTTAAAAACACAGTAAGTGTGGAAAGAATTCTATTCAGAAGCAATCTTGAAGAAGCAGGTTTTGAGTAAGTTCTTGAAAAGAGACTGGGATTCAGATTCAGGGTGACTGGAAGATTGTTCCATATAAATAATATGAATAAAGTTGATAGATGTTATAATTTTTCTTTTCTTTTTGTTCTTCAGTAATATTTTAAGTGGATGTGTATACCCCTTGTCATAACACGTCCCTTTCTTTCCACAAATGGCATGCAGCCTTTTACAAGATTATTTGATGTATTTTACCTTTTAACCGCCCTCTGTACCAACGTAGTTCTTACTTCACCAACAATGTTCGATGCCAGTTGATCTTGTAACTTACTGACGGGCGGGTGGTGTTTTCTATTTGAAACTGCATGCTAATGTTTTAGGAAAATTCTACCATTGATATATGCTATTTTCATCTCTCAGCTTCTACAATCCATCCTTTTCAATTTACATAATCATTTTACTCTAATGCTGCGGCGATATCCACCCAATATGTAGAGATCTGAAAATTGGTAATCAACTTCAAGCAACAGAATCATATATATTATGCATTTCATGCCTTTGTGGAAATAATTGATTCTGTACTTTGTAACTTTGAAACTAATTATTGTATTGTATTGTGTTATGTTATGTTTAATGGAGCGGCACTTACATAAGCCGTGGGCTTATTGTGTCAATCCATATTCATGTTATGTTTATATTTCATGAATAAAATATGTGTATAAATTATATCGTTCACTGTTGAAACTCTTGGTCTGCTCTCTTTCCCCTTTTCCCTCTTGTTCACGATGTACATTTAACCATTTACACATAGGTATCTTCCACCACGAGACGTAGGAAGACACTTGTAGTCTAATTGTACATTTGCCATAAATTGAAGTTGTCATTTCCAACATTCTTATAACATGCAATTCTATGTAAGAAAAGTGAATAACTCACAAGTTATCAACATAATCAAACACAATCGTCCAGATTGTATATTGTACATTTTTGTTAGTTAATTTGTTTTAATAGTGTCTCGTAAGCCAGTGTTATGGCTGGGTGATGTATGTTATATAGGCATCTGAAATATTGTTTTACCTGTAAGATATCATGTGACACTTTAAAATAATAATAAAATATTTCTGTCACTCACTCCTCTCACTGGTACACATGCCATACTTCGTTTCCTGAGTGAACGCATTTCACATTTTGTAGAAAGCCAGTGTCTTAATCCCTTAAAACAGCACTGTTGTAACAACATCAAACATCAAAGGATTTTCACATCGACCCAAGGTCGAACTTACGGGACTATTCCGTGAAAACAGCATATACGTGTAACATATATTTCGTGTCTTCTCCATATATTTTCTCCATGTTCATTATATTTGTCTTTCCAAATTCAGATCTGCGCGATCACCGACTGTGGAAACAATACGAAACAGTGGCTGATAATGCTGACAACTTTCTTTTGTCAAATTAGAATTTATAATTATCTAATTTATTGTTCCTGGTCAATCGATTATTTTAATTTTCCGTTTTAAGATTCAACAGAAACGAGCGGTGCAAGACGTACGGTTGGGCGAGTTTGCATTCAGGAAGTGAGTGAGTTTAGTTTTACGCCGCACTCAGCAATATTCCAGCTATATGGCGGCGGAGGGAGAATATAGCGGGAGGGAAGTACTAAACTGCTTTGCTCTGCGGGACAAGATGGGTTGAAGAAATGTGTCTCCCAATGAATCCGTTGGTATACTTATTCCATTGGTGGCCAGTACGAATACGTGCTAACACCTAGCCAGTACAGCAGCAACGCAGTAAAGCCTGGACAAAGTACTGTGGACTATGTCCCAGTCCGCCTTGCTGTGAATGGGTGCCTCGTAAGGATGGGTATGCATTAATAGCTCGGTGCGCCTAATGGCTGCAAGAGTTGTATGGTCCTAAGGGAGTTGAGAATTGACAATATGATGTAGACGAGTGAAAAAGCCAGCGCCTTTGAGCAGCCGAACTGTGAGCTGGATATCGGCGCTATACAAATGTTAGTGCATGTAATGTAGTGTAATTCCAACCCTGGGATAATATGTAATATGAATATATGATTAGGTGACAAGTATAATAATAAATAATTTTTACATTTTGTACTTTTAGAATGAATTGCAAGACATCGATAAGAGTAATTTCCTTCAAATGGCACAATTTCAGACACATGCAATCTGACACGATTTGAACTTTTCAGCAAAACCTGTTCTCCGCGATTGACATTAAAAAGACAACATATTGCAACATGTAAACCTGGGTAAAAGCAAACAATGACATCGGGTCTGTGGAATATTAAGGGAAAAGTTAACTATTGAAAAGCTCAAGTCAACTCTAGTAACATGCTCTTGGGTTTTGTCCAGTCTAAATCTTTATGTACACAGATCTAGACCATGAAACACACCTCAGTGGCAGCTGTGAGAGAATAAGTTTCCTGACCCGCCTTTAGCCAGTCGAGCTAGCTCTTAACCTGGAAAGTTACTAGCCAAGAAAATAATTCACTAACCCGACATTTAAATGTAGATTACGGGTTTCATCATTAAGCTGCTATTATGATGATTTTTTATCAGAATATAACCTTGATTGATTTAAAAGTGTTATAACCCAAATTGGGAAGTGTGATATATTCTGGTAAATGACCTCATGAAATATCAGCCAGTCGGGCCAGTGACTGTGGAGATTTACTGGCCCGACTGGATTTTTACTAGGCACAGGATAGCGGGCCAGTGGCCACTTCATTAATTGCCTATAAGTAGATACCACTTCCAGTTCAGGTGTATTAAGTAGTTTGAGGGATTTTTTATCTTACTCCATGTTTGACTACTGCGATTACATTTGGGATAATTGTAACAAAAGAACAAGTAAAAATGCTAGAAAACTCCTACACTTGGATGCTCTTCGAACAATATATATGGAGCAGTACGAGGAACCTTAGTCACGAAAAGCTTTACAGAGAAACGGGTTTTTGCTCACTGTCTGACAGACGACGTACAACCATTATGTATATATATACAAAATGGTCAATGGGCTGACTCCTAAATACCACATCTTTATCGTCCCACCTAATTATCTCCAGCATAACTTAGGTTCACAACCCTTCGTAGCTCCGGCGACTTTCAAGACAAATGCAGGGCGCTTATCCCAGTATCCCATGTTGTTAAAGCATGAAATGCACTTGATATCAATGTCAGAAATGTAGATTCCCTATCTATTTTTGAACGAATTGATTTCCACAGACATTCAGATTTCTTCAAATTTTACATACATTGCTAGTTATGTACAGCGACAATACCAAGTGATCCCCATCCAGAATTAGGGCTAGAGTTGTAGTGATTTAAAGCACACCCTATTTGACACTATTCTGATTGATGATCCCACTTGTTCATGTGGCCATAACAGAGAAGATGCTATCTTTTCTGTGTCATGTCCCCGCTATGCTTACCCAGTTTTAGACTTGACAAATACTTTGTCCTTAACCACCCTCAGCATATATATACTATACTTCACGGCAATGGCGATTCATCTCCTTTAGACAACGAAAACCTTTACAAAATCGGTTCAGAATTACATCAGCACAGACCGCCTCCGTGGTGTAGTGCGGTTTAGAGCGTCAGTCCGGAGAGCGGGAAGGTCGCGGGTTCGATCCCCGACCGCGTCGCTTACCGAAAGACGTTGTTAGAAGGTACTTGTTGGTCCCTGCCTGGCGCTCGGTATTAATGCGTTACAACAAGGGCTGGTTGGCTCGGAATCAATTATAATGTTCACTGCAGCATGGTATCTCAGTGCGAGCTAGCACTATAAAACCAGCTTAGTTACAGGCTGAGTACAAGCAGCCACTTTGGCTGCACATACATATGCGTGCACGTCGTCATATGAGCGAAATATTCTCAAGCACGACGTAAAAACCCAGTTTCACCTCACCCTCACATAGCGGAAACTAACCGCTTTACGGAATTCAAGTAACAACCCGACAGACATAAAATGCGCTTTGGTATCTGGTTGCTTTATTTTATCTTTTTTATTTGTTTTTATTCTGTGTTTGGATTCATTCATTTTATGTCCCTAATGTCTGCTCCTTAGAATTATGTCAAGATATAACGAACTATATGCGGGGAAGCAGTGGCATAGACCATATGGCATCTGTTTGCTTAATCCTATTTCCATTTTGTTATGTCGTGTATTATGAAAAATGTAAGCATTAATGGAAATAAAATGCACTGTTTAAATCCTATTCATAATATTAAGTACAGGTATACGTTAGAAAATGAATCTGCTGTTAGCTTGAAACATTTAAAAAAACACATGTAATTTATTCATAGAAATCATTCCCCACAAAAGTGTACAAAGCATCCGTAAAAATCATGTTCTCCAGAGCGTCTATATGTACCAATTGGTAAACTTTGAACTGGGATGGAAATTATGTATTTTCAGTTGTGCTAGTTATTCATCACACCTTTGAGAGAGACGCAAACCCATCTTATGTATGAACACGCCGTAATCCTTTCTAAAATGTATTAATGAACAGATTATGTTTACCAACTTCTTCTTACATCTCCCACACATTTCCAGCTAAACAACGTAATTTTAACGCGGGAAAGGTAAAAGAATAAGCAGTGATGTTTTAAACAAATAGTGCTTGGTAATATCCTGAAGTTCATACATCTACATGACATCGCATATAACAGCGTTAGGGGAGTTTGGCCTCTACGCATTCTTAATATTCAATATCATCCAGCGGTTTATAATTACCTTGATTAGAGTTTGAGAAGGCAGTATAGGTCACATACATGGTAGCATGCTTATGAAAACTGTAGGCTATTACACAAGTCAGTCTCCTCACAAAATGTCGAAAATTACTCGTAGGTGAAAAATCTTGCATTAGACTAACACAAAAACAATTATACTTTTGGTAGTGAACGAAAATTGAAGAAAGGAGGTCCAGCTTTGAATTGGGAGATTCAGAGTTGCTTCCATCTAGGGCTTAAGCATTGCAGAAAAAGGCGGAGTGGGTCTCTCTCGTCTCCCCATTCGACATTAAGGATGATTATCAAGACTGCAGCTTTCATCTCTGACATCTTTACTTGGAAAAGGAGTTGGACGATGAAGAGTGATATGAAGGAGAGGCATGTAGATGCTGATAATGCGTGAGATGATTATCCAGACTTTGGCATTCTCTTCTCTACGTTCGTGGTCAGGTTCAGATAAGCCCGCATGTGACCTGGCCATCCTCGGGGACTTTATATATAAGCCGACGCAGGATATAGCAGGTAATGATGTTTCACGTCAGTGGGAATGTTTCGAGTGCTTTGAAATTCCCGGATAATAAATCGTTGCTTTAAGCTGGAAATATACGTCATTTTGCATTTTAAGCCATTGAAGGGGGCGCCGGTGTACACCACAAGCAAAGCAGGTACGATCACGTCCCTCTCACTCAAGTTACGAGAATCTACTGTAATGAGTAGCTCATGGACAACTGTATGCACTATTTATTGTATGCAACATATGTTTCTACAATGAAACCGACAATTCATTATGTAATTATTATTGCTTGTCAACGGATATGTGGTAAATTGTTTTGCCGCTGAGACCATAAATCATGACAGTAATTAGAGACATTCATGGGAAAAATACAACACAGGTTAGATTTTAAGTGTTATATTAATGCGAGTCTGATGGCTTTCTATGCCGGATTGTATATAGAAAATAACTCTGTGAATCAAACGCTATATCTTCCAAGATAACGCGCATGTTACTCCATTGAACATCCGTGGATGATCTTTCCATTAGTCGCCTCTTTACAAGGAATATACCCGTGAAGGTCAGGGTTAGGAGTGATCTCTCAGGTAACCCATGCATGTCGTAGGAGGCGACCTGATCAAGGGTAGATGGGCCAACCTCACTTACTCACTCTACAACAATGTGTTGCTGAAGGACAATTCCATCCCGGATCTTCAGGGTCCACATTTCGGTAACTTTTATGACCGAATTTGGCCACTGTGTTTGTTCGCTCTTCCATTCCCCCACGTTAATTAATATCCTTCCCTTTGGAAGTAAATCTCTGCATAACCCTCAAGACTCAGGGCAGCACTCCAATGGGGGCATTTGCCATGATCCGTTGTTGGTGGTCGCCATACCATCATCCGTAGATCCGTTAAAATGGTAAATGGAACTATCTGTTTCACTTTGGGATTTCCTCCGGCATTGAACTGCTGGCATAACGAAAATAATGTCCAGGGAGTGTCCCTGCTTACCGTATTTTCGACCACTGTTGTATCTCTTCCACTAACAGCTGTTCCATATAATGGTAGGGGCAATTAACAACTGAGTGTTTGTGATATTACCAAAGTATGTAAATTTACAAGGCAAAAGAATGGATATAATCAGTGAGAGTACATATTCGTTTATATACTATTATGTGGGATCACCGCATAGTGGGCGAAAATATATGTGTGCATTTATTACATATTATTGTTGTAGGAACTGGGTAGGGGGCGAAAAATACATGCGTACATTTATTATTTGTACGGCTATCATTATGGGATTCACATGCAGAGGTAACTGAGTGAGTGAGTGAGTTGGGTTTCCAAAGCAATATCACGTAGGGGACACTTCAGAAATGGAGCCTTTACATATTGTACCAATGTGAGGAATAGAACCCGGGTCTTCAGCGTGAAGAGCGAAGGCCACTAGGCTGCACCCACAACCTCACATGTGTTGGATATGTACATCGATGGAACCTGAATACTAAGCAAAACTGAATATGTACATGGCCCACATATTGTCACTGTGAGATCTTGTATAGTTTGAAAGCGGTTAAACCGTTGGCATGTTTCACATGCATGTTTGCAATGTTCCATAATGCACAGCTGTCGTCGGCGGCAAACTTATTTCCACAGGATTCAAACTCTACTTGTAAGACAGCTCCACCCGGGGATGTTGGCTATACGGTTTGATTCTGTTTCCCATACGTTCAGATGAACGTGTTTGGATAAGTTCAGACTCCCAAAAACTTCTTCGTGTATCTCTCTATGGTGAGTGAGTGGAGTGAGTGAGTGAGTGGCTGAGTGGATGGGTGGGTGGGTGAGTGGAGTGGACATGTAGCACATGTAAACCTGGATGACTAGACGTATAATGGTAGCTAAATGTTCAATAACAGCTGCTCCTTGCTTATATCATTCGTGGCAGGAACTCGGTATTTGCTTGCTTCTGTTACCAGAGGCTATTCAAAGTAATTATCCATGCGATATAATCTATGTAAATTAGTAATGCACTCCAGCTATTGAGAGAGGGAAATCAATTCAACGCTTGTATGCAGGAAAGCGGTGAAACTTAACCAAAAGTGCACATTATTGGGGCTTTGGATATTGCAAACCTATATGCAACCAAGGCCCTCGGGGATAAGGACAGATCAATTATTAACTCTGTGTGTGTTCTGTGTCAGTCAAGGTGTCACGAGGTTCAGTGTGTGTGTTTGGTTTGACGCCATTGGAAGTCAATGAGTGAGTGATTGAGTTTGAGTTTTACGCCGCACCTCGGCAGTGTTCCAGCCATATGGTGGCGGGCTGTAAATAATCGAATCTGGACCAGACACTCCAGTGATCAACAGCGCAGAGCATCGATTCATACGCAGTTGGGATACGATGACATGTCAACCAATTCAGCGAGCCTGACCAAATCTTCCTCGGATCCAGTTAGTCGCCTCTACGACAAGCATGGGTTACTGGAAGATCAATTCTAAGGCGGATCTTCACGGCGGATATCAAGGCTGGGGACACCAGAAATGAGCGCTTCACACCATGTACCCTTGTGGGGAATTTGAATCAGCGTCGGCGGCGGAAGAGCGAACGGGCTTCAACTATTAGTCGAGGCAACACCACCTTCATTGCCAGTCATATCCTAAATTGACATTTCCAGTTTAATGTAGACATATGCCCACGGTAATGCGGGTCGCTGACGTTCATCACAGCGAGTGGATCCTGGTAAGACAAAGGGAGGCAATTCTATATATAGCTAAGGTGTCGCATACTACTTATCTATCCCGGACATTGGTGACCCGTGGTACTTTCTGCATACTGTTCTTCAACAAACTCGCGATTCCCAGCTGCATGGAATAATAGCAAGGTAAACACGCACTTGATGCTCATGTTTAAAAATACTCATGTATCCTTCAGGATCAAAGGGTCTGGAATTGCAGCGCGTTCAATCACTCTCCTTAATACAATACCCACCTGACGCATGCAGGTTTGAGTACAACCCTCCGCCTTATCTTGAATAACGCTGGCTGCAATGTTAGCTTTGTGTTACCAAGGTTTCATGGTTTTTAAGTGATTGATCTCCCTGTCACGCCAACCTTATCTCGAGTTTCGAAACAGGAAGGTTAGCACACATATAGGACACGCCGCCATTCGTGTCATTATTACTGTTGAGATAACGCTTCGCCACACACTAATATCTTCACCTAGTATGAACCGCTTTGGGTAGCATACATACATACATACATACATACATACGCCGCATACATGCACTACATACATACATACATACATACAGTACATGCATACACATACGGTGTCGTACGCCGATATTGCCACATACATACCTGTTATGCATAACATACATACGCTCATACACACACACAGCTACATGACACAACTTTACATTGCCACATACAGCTACCATACATTACATACATACATACATACAAGTAAATACACAGCATAGCGCCAATATCCGTAAACCGCTCAAAGGCGCTTTGGCTCTAAGATGGTCTTAGGACTGACTGACGCAGTTTTGTTTTGGTCATTTTTAGCAATATTCCAGCAATATCACGGCGGGGACAATACCAGAAATGGGCCTTCACACATGTGGGGAATCGAGCCCGGGTCTTCGCGCGTGACGAGCCAACGCTTTAACCACTAGGCTACCCTACCGCCCCAGATGGTCTAGATATCACACACGCAGAGTTCAAGTGCTTCAGCAAAAGAGACACGTCTTTAGATTTGATTTAAAACAGCTAAATCTGGTTGTGTTCTGGTGAGATGGTAGATTGTTACGGAGATGAGGGCCACTCGTCTCGAGTGACCTGTCACCATATGTTTTTGTCCTAGTCACAGGAATTGTCAAAAGACACTTTTGATGTCGCTTTTGCCATTATTAAAATTAACACCCGGAAACAAAGACGGGCTTCGTGATTATTGTTTGTTTGTTGTTTTACGCCGCACTCAACAATAACCCAGCTATATGGCTTGCGGATGCAGCAAATAATCCAGTCTTTAGTGATCCATCAGTGCATGAACATCGATCCACGCAATCTTGATACGATGATATGTGTCAATGCCAAATGAGCGAGGCTGACCGCCTCTAACGACAAGCATGGGTTACTGAAGACCAATTCTAACCTGGATCTTCACGGGGGTGTTGGGACTCAAAACATGGATCTTCGGCTAGCTTAGCTTTCCCAAGCCGCGAGACCAAGACAGTTAAGTGTTTATCCGATGCTACAGAATGGCATTTCAAATTCACATTCTGGTAATAAGACCGCCATAATAAACTGCATAGCTATAAGAACATGGAATTGCCTCCTGTGAATAACGAATGAAGCTCAAATCGAGCCAAGTTAAGTAGGCATAGATTGGTAACAAAGCTAAAATCGTCCGGGGAGCCGAGACATCCGTATTATCGGAGTCCGGACTAACGGGGCTTTCCGCTGTTATATAAAAACAGAAAAGAAATTACACATTTTAGGTACATAAGTGATAAAACACAAGAGGCAACTACAGTACTTCCTAAAAACGATGTATCCGGTGATGTAACAATCAGTTAACGGGACTTATGCGCAGAAAAAGGAAAAAATTTACATTAATAATTTACGAATTATAACTTGTATTCAGTCGAATATAATTATCGTTTACAACAAATAATTATTTTAGTAAACTTAAAAACACACATACATGGTAGCAGCTCCAGTCATGGGTACAAAAGCAGACAATAGCTTCAGGATGTTTTTACATGTTATTCTCTTGATCAATGTGGATGTTTGTTGAACGTAACATGCATGTACCATATCTATATATATTTGGGATTGCACTTTCCAGAAAAGAACTTAAATTCTAAGTACTTTTGTTAGGTTAATCCCATCTGGGATTCCAACTCTCTGGAAGCCGGGGTGGCTGAGTGGATTAAGATCCTCTGACTTATATGGTGGCAATAAGGTTACCTGTGTGTGGCAGACTCGAATCCCGAAAAGGTATCAGAATCTGAACTTTGCTGAGAATTAATAATCCCAACCCCTATAACATATGTTACATTTGATCACTTTCTAAATAGCATTGGTTGAACGTATTTGTAAAACCAGGCGGCAAAACTCTTTATACTCCCATAAGAAAGCTCGATTGTACATTTCCGACTGTATCTTAATCGTGTTTATGAATCACTATCAAATGTCGATACCAGGTGTTGAGCTTCCTGCCCTCTCGGTGCCACCCTTCATAAATACTTCTGCAAAGGCTAGTCAAAATATGGGGACCCAGCACTAAAGGGCATTGGTGGTCACAGTGTGGTCTGGTTTGTTGGAGGTCACAAGCCTCCGTCAATGCGATTCGAAGTAATGACGCTATCACCTGGACCAAAGCTTGATTCACTTACTCACTCACATCGCCGACTCCTCACGAATTTGGCTCCTATATCAGGTGGTGATGGTTTGGTTTTCATGGACACTTTTAGCACTATTTCCCCTCACATATCACGGCAGAAGGACACCATGCAAATGGGCTTCACACCCTGTTCCATTGTGGTGAATCGAACTGGCGGGTATTCGGCGTGACGAGCGAACGCTTTAACCACTAGACTACCCCACCGTCCCTCCTGCATCAGTAAATATCTGTAGATGACGATGTGTATATTGTAAACCATTAAGGTAGCTGGGCTTATGGCTCTGGTATTAGAGACTTACATGGAGGGCTGGACAACGTTGACATGAACAGCTGTATTGGGATTAACTACGCGTGGCCCACGATGTAGGTAATGTTTGTATATACTACTTTAGTCGCTGGCGCGGGTGATTAGGACAGTTTTGCTTGTTAGTGTGTTAAATTGCTTGGGCAGGAATCGGTTTTACGGCTCGTAAACACGTTTGCAGTATTGCGATTTTATCGCGACGACCTTTAAAATTTAATGCCCAGAAGCCGGACACGAACTATGGAATCCGAGGAAGGAACATTGTCGCGTTGTCGCATTGTCGCGTTGTCGCCCTCTCAAAACATGCAAAATGAGGCCAAAATTAACTTAAAGCGCGACAATGCAATGTGCCGCACACTGTCGACATTTCGGCCATTTTGTCGCATTTGTCGCATATCATTTTGAATAATATTTTTCTGGCGAACTCCAAAGGGCGACAAAGCTGACAATTTTCAAGGTCAAAACATGTCGCGTTGTCGCATTTGTCCGCCTCATCTATATATAATGTGTAAAAAACTTAAAAATGCGCTACAACGTTTGACAATATCCCTTCAGTCTTCCATACGAAACCAGGGACTGATAAACCGACTGGTACGGTTGAATACTTATAAAACAAAACATCTTATTGTCCACAGTCTACTGCTTTGTGCGTCTCTTATGGGTGAGTGAATGAGTTAAAATCCTAAAAGTCACATCAGCGATATTTCCAGCCATATCGTGACTAGAATAGTTCATATGTTAATAATGGGTAACGTTATATGATAAAATCTGCCGCTAAAGGATAGAGAACAACGAGAATATCATAGTTAGAGATGGCACGTATCTAAAGGGATATCACTATGGAAAACAATACAATGTGAAAACGGGCTAATGTCTCCAGCAACTGAAGGTAGATCATCATACTAGGGACCATGAGGGATTTACAGTACCTTTGCTGCGTGGACCATACGACTCTTATGAAAAGCATGGGATGCTTCCGACTGTTACAGACTAACGTCATAGAGCTTGAATATTGCTTAGTACGCAAACAAACAAACAAAGAAACAAACAGACAATTATCTGGCAAGAGTATGCGCATGTCTATGCGAGCACTTTACATATGTATTAGGATGTGTACATCACTGTGTACACAATGTATTGCATGCTTTGGCCTTACACAGTCAAACCAGTGATTGATAGCGTGAGCACAGATTGTTGGTTCAATATGGCGCTGTAGAAGTGATGTCACAACTGGCAAACTCGTAAAGATCCGGTTAGAATTGAATCTTCAGCAACCCACTGCTTGTTGTAAGAGGCGATTAACGGGATCAGGTGGTCAGACTCGTTGACTTGTTGACACATGTCATCGTATCCCAGTTGCGTGGATCAATGTTCATTTCAATCACGCATGATTGTCTGGTTTTACAAACCGCCGTAATATTGCTGGGACATTGCTGATTGCGGCGTTAAAGAACTAACCGAACAATCACACACAACTGGCAGTTGATCATCCCAAAACAGCGCTCCCAACGCATTTTGTGAACAAAGGAACATCCAAGTATATCTCATTTCTTACTAATAGTCGCAGGAAGTCGTAGACTAACGCTGAATCTCTGAATCTATATATATTTCTGATGGAAAAATCATTTCTTTATAAATTCAAAGGAGCCCCAGTGAGACGGGAACTCAAGACCTGAGGGAAATCTGGACTTTATTCTTTGCAGAAAGGACTTGGCGGAAAAGTACAATCATGTGGTTCAATGACTTTGATGCAGGAACACTTGGTATGTAGTCATAGTTCTCACGTTATTACATTGTTTTGTTGGGTATACAATTTGATTCAAAGTTGGGCAAAACTATTCATTTGTTAACGCTGGAGGTGTATCATCCCAGATGCGCGTTTCGTTTTAATATTCTGTTATCCATTTTTTATTATAACCTTCTAACCCGGCCCGGCTTTTCTTAGCCTGGGTTTGGCATTCCCATAGAGCATTCCCAAGGGAAGTCCTTACGTGAGGAGTCGTCGATTTGGACCTATAAATATCAAACTGATAAAAGGAAAGCAAACAAGCCAGTCAGTATTATCCTCACACATTATAACCGGGGAAGCTTAATAGACAGATCTAATCTACATGCAACCCGCTTGTACGTCATATGCGCTGATATGATACAACAGACACCAAGCACTGTGCATAACAAACAATAGACTAGCATACGACAATATTAGTTCCCCACCAGTGCGTCGTAAATTAAACAACAGACAGCTTGGTCAATATATTCAGCAGTCTGTCGCAACATCGCTACTAGAATATACCAGCTTCTACAAACGATCAATGATTGGTTAAGAGTGCTTTTAAAGGTGATAACAGATAAGGGCTTAACCGGAGCTGAGCTAAACCAGTACAGTTGGCCTCCCAGGTAAACAATCTCATAAACCGTCAACGCTGCGCGGGATTTTTTCGAGATAAGGACATCCACTGGAACAAAGCTCGTCCTGGGGCAACACCATGCACGTGTCTTTCGCTCTGACTGCAATCCTGTTTGGAGTTTATCCTCCTCCACCCCGAATGGCAGAGCTTTCAATCTGACAATTGTCCACACAAACGACGGATTCATGCACGCTTTGAGCAGACGAACATTCATGGAGGCCCTTGCTCGGGGAAGGACGCAGCGGCCAACAAATGTTATGGCGGCTACCCCGTATTGTGACCAAAGTCAAGGAATACCGGCACCTTAAACCCAACAATACCATTGTCATTGATGCCGGTGACCAGTACCAAGGAACGCTGTGGTTCTACTGCTTCCGGGGAAATGTGACCGCGGAGTTTGTCAACTTACTCAACTACGACGCAATGGTGAGAGTCCTCAATGTCTTCTAAAATCCTCAAATTATATTTTCATGTGTGTTATCCTAGTATCCATGGTATTTTATTTACATCACTTTTGTCATTTTCAAATTATTCTTTCGTAATATGAAATTTGGGTCATAAAGAGATTAGCTGAAGCCGATTAAATACGTTCTCGAAATATACATCATTTAAATCGAGCTATACTTGGTGGCGTTCTCATATAACATTACCTCTCACTTGTGTTGTGTGCATTGAAACGCTTGTTGTACTTTAGGCCAGAGATACTACCTCCCTTCAACTGTTGTCCGATAAAAACTACAGTCTGTAGCTTGTAGCTGCAAAGAAAATATATATACACGTCGGATCATATGTTAAATTGTCATACTTTATGTCATGACCTCGATAAGCCGGAAACCTTTCGGACAATTTCTCCTGGGAACGTACATAAGTATACACGATACAACTCCCTTATACATGATTTTAGCATGTGTCTTAGACTCTAGAGACACTGAAATTGAAACTAACTCAAATCTAGAATGACTTTGCAAGTGTAGAATGCCTTAGCGGGGGACTGAAATTCAGCATTGTTTGGGGAGCTCCTGTAGGATTTTTTGCTCTGGCACTGAATGTTAGTTTGCTTTGATTCAGTAATACACACGCGCACACACGCACGCACACACACACACACACACACACACACACACTCCTCTCTCTCTCTCGCTCATATACACGCGTACACACACACACACACACACACTCTCACACATATATACACGCGTAACACACACACACTCTCTCACACATATACACACGTACACACACACGCTCTCTCTCTCCACACATATACACACGTACACACACACACACACACACATATTTCATACATCATACATACTAACGCCATAGTGTGTTTAGTTAGGTTAGCTAAACGTTAGTTTGGTTTTATTCAATAGTACGTGATGTATTAAGCGGGACAATAATTGCGTGATCGTTACCACCAGGACCAGTGGGGTTCCACTCATCAGATGTTATCACAGCTACCAATGTTACATCTAACCGTTTACCTTTTTATCTAATCTGTCTGTACTTCCTGACATATCTACCACCTATTTCGTATCTCAAGTGTAGATTCACCAGTGCATCTATCCAGCTGCCAGTGCCTATATCTAACCCGATATCTCATCCCTGACTCTGTGGTAACCAATGTTTGATTTCAAAAGGGAGAGCGAAGGGATTGGTTATAATTACATGTGAGTGAGTGAGTGAGTGAGTTTGGATTTAGACCGCACTCAGCAATATTCCAGCGGAGGTCTGTAAATAATCGAGTCTGGACCAGACAATAAAGTGATCAACAGCATGAGCATCGATCTACGCAATTGGGAATCATTACATGTAATCACCATACCCCCACCTGTGTTCACAGTAACAAGATTCTCCGGTGCAGCTTCGTATAGATAACATGATTGTCTAGCCTTGCTTCATACAGATAATATGATTGTCTCTTCCAGCTTCGTTCAGTAAACATAAATGTCTGGTCCATCTTCGATTCAGATAACATGATTGTCTGGTCCATCTTTGATTCAGATAACATGATTGTCTGGTCCAGCTTGATGAACAACAAGAAAAAATCTACTGTCAGCACATTACGCCAAAGCTTTGTTGTTCATCTAGTAAAACATCTGTCTCGTAATGTACAACCCACCTTGATTAAATTCGTAAATATTTATAAGCGTGTGAATCATTGTAAATATATACTAGCCACATAAAGAAACTGTGCACACAGAAAATGCCTTCAGAATTGGAATACAACACAGCAAAGACGAAATGATGTAGACACACTTTATAAGCTGAAGTATCGGACCACAAGAAATTGTCAAAGAACATGAACAATATCCGTAACGATGACGTCAGAAGTTCAAAATCGAGTAGGGGGTCACACGACGAAGTCACAAAATCAATAACGGGTATGACCACCGTGCGTGAAGCACAGCAGTGCAACGACGACGCATAGAGGCTACCAAATGAGCATTGGAGGCCTGGGAAATGGTCTGGGGCGTGGTCACTGCTGTCTGGAACCTGTATCTGAGATGAGTCACCCGAATCCACCTGTCCTGTCTTGGCGTCGTTACGTCGGGACGCCCAGAACGTGGGTGGCCGGCGACGTCATTACTGTTTCGATAACGCCTGACCCATGCAGATATCGTGTTACGATGGCATTGGAAAGTGCTGCCACCTATTGTTGGCTCTCATTCCTGCTAGAACCATTCCAATGGTGCGTCTTTGATTATACCCGTATTGTCCGCCTAACTAGACTTGCCTCTTTGGCTTATCATTCACCACAGCCTTAGAGCAGGGCTCCAAATGATTTGAAGTTCAAAGTTATGCCTTTGATTTGCTGAAACACAGAGAAATTCTTCAACATTTTCAGTGTCCCACCTACCCCAAAAGACTTTATGACGTGAAAATATTATGACACCCACGTACACACACACACACACACACACGCACGCGCGCACCCACACACACAAATAACCACCATCCAACCTCACACAGTTACACACATACTTTCTCACACACACACGCACGCATGCATGCATTTACTGGAAATATTATGTGAATGCAGAGTATATAGTAACGTTTAACATTCTTCTTCACTGTGAGCTAAAAGGAGCATTGTCAGCCAAAGTTCTAGATTTGTCAGTTACCGGCTGTAATAGACTTCATACACTACTTGGATGTAAGGACATGAACCCGTTTTTAGGTGGGACCACCTAACGCTTTAACCACTAGGCTACCCAACCATCCCCTGTAATTTGTGAGATGGCGATGTGAGTATTTAGGTTATCACTTGTGATACCTACACTGAAATTACTTATCAAATACGCACATGAGGCCTGTTCTGAGACTAGCCCGGCGACGCAAGTTGACTACAGCTATGCGAGGCCCCTACTTCAGGAGTTCTCACAAGGTTAACATAATCAAAGGTTGACTCACTGTCTCAAGTAATTGAATAGTCTCCTTATGTGCAGAAATCCCTCCCCAAAAGACCCATCCCATCAAAAACCGATCCAATAGAAAATGAATAAGAGGTTGTATTTCCATAATCACACGTTTTAAAAGAGGATCCAACAACGAGGGAGCTATGACACAGCCTTGTACCGTATTGTCATTTCCTGGCGAAAAACCTGCGTTACTACCGTTAGACCTTGCCAGTCGTGGGAAATGTAATGATTGGCGTTGAACTGGTATAAATTGATATGTAACATCACACGATAATGGTAGCGTCAACTCATACAGCATTCATTATCACGCCATTCCACGTCCATGTGTCCACTCATCTCCCGTATGTTGACTCACATTCCCCTGATAATTATCTTGACCATCAGGAAGAGCTGTGTTAGTATTGTGTTTGATATCTGTCATGATGCAAGTACAACGCGTTATCAGTTAACGCTTTCAGAGGCTGTCAACATTATATTTTATCTGTAATGACTTTTTGTATAGATAGTTTCATTATTAATCAGTGCAATCGTGTTCATACTGGCTTTCCGCGTAAAAAAACAAAATGTGATTTTAGTTCAAAGATATGTTTTGTACAGCCGGTTTTTATTATTAATCAGGGCTGTCACGTTAAACGTGGCATTCGACGTATAAACTAAACCGTGATTTTATTTATAATGATTTTATGTGCTGACAGATTAATCACTAATCAGTGTGTGTGTGTGTGTGTGTGTGTGTGAGAGAGAGAGAGAGAGAATTAATAATAGATTTAGTTTTAGTTTTACGCCACTTTAATCAACAATTACGCTACCCCACCGCCTGCTAAGATAGAGAGGGGGCGGTGGGGTAGCCTAGTGGTTAAAGCGTCCGCTCGCCATGCTGAAGACCCGGGTTCGATTCCCCACATGGGTACAATGTGTGAAGCCCATTTCTGGTGTCCCCCGCCGCGATATTGCTGGAATATTGCTAAAAGCGGCGTAAAACTAAACTCACTCACTCACGAAAATAGAGAGATACTGGAATATGCACGGAGATTACGGCAATCACCACGTTAAATATTCCCTGTTAGTAGCTCATACTCATAACATAATACATCGTAATAATTCAACTGAATATCAAACCGTATCCAATTCCAGTTGGTTGTTAGGGCAACAGAGCTAGGTAAATTACACGCCATGTTAACACACACCACTTGTTCTAATGGGTACCTATCACCCCCTGATTAGTAATGGACTGTGCGTCTTCGTCGGGTCAGGTCAACGCTTCCGTCTCACAACTCAGTTGTCATGCAATCGATTTTCGCAATTGCAGTGTACTCAGTATTGTGCATTGTTCTGGAAACAATAACCGTGAATAATGTTTCCATTTCACATTCAAATACCACGTATAAACACCATGTTAACAATAACCAACATCAGTCTGGGATGTTCGTACTGTATGAACGTTGCTCTTTGTTAGCGTACAAAACCTACGATCGGATCTAAATCGAGTTTCTAAATCGACGGCATAACTGTGGAAAGTGTTTCAAATTTTAAATTTCGATATCGCGCATTAAATACATGTTAAAAATCATCGACGTAAACTGTGACCTTCGATTTTGCATGACAGGTACGTTTTTGGGTTGAAACGGTACAAAAATTATCGTAGGGTCTAAATCGTGACGACACCCACGTAAATATTTGTACCAAACAACTGCAAATATTGTCATCAACGATCACCTTAAAAATCCTAACCGCCTCCGTGGTGCAGTGGTTAGAGCGTCTGCCCGGAGAACGGAAGGTCGCGGGTTCGATCCCCGACCGCGTCATACCAAAAGACGTTGAAATATTGTACTTGTTGGTCCCTGCCTGGCGCTCGGCATTAATGGGTACAACAAGGACTGGTCGGCTCGGAGTCAGTATAATGTGTCTGAGTGGGGTACTCATGCGTCACTGCGGTATGGTATCTCAGTGGGCTAGCACTATAAAACCAGCTTAAGTCTGGGCTAGTACAAGCAGCCGCACATACACATACACACGCATGCACGTCGTCATATGAGCGAAATATTCTCAAGCACGACGTTAAAACCCAATTTCACCTTACCTCACCTCACCTTAAAAATCCAATTTAAAAATGTCACGACCAACTCCTCGTATGGTGAGTATCTCCTGTTCTTCAGAGTGGGTTTACCCAGGTTTTGTGGACACTGTTTCAAATGTTTGGTTTACGTGTTACCTGCTGCCGTACCTGACCTTCACTGTAGGTTCCTTAGTGAATAGACGGCACATATAATACTGGTTAGGCCATTAGTACATTTTATGTCTTTCTCATATCGAACATCGACCAGCAAGTTAGTGAGTGAGTATGATTTTACGGTGCTTTTAACAATATTCCAGCAATAGCACGGCGGGTACACCAGAAATGGGCTTCACACATTGTAACCATGTGGGGAATCGAACCTGGGTCGACGAGCGAACGCTTAACCACTAGGCTACGCCACCGCCCCTTCTCAAATCGAACCGCGACCAGCAAGAGAGCGGGCCAGAGACAAATATGTTTCTCTAAATGTGTAACTTATTATATAAAAGTTTAAAATGTAGATCGCTTGGTAATATTCTGTAAGTATATTTATTATGTAGATTGAGACCTTTTTGTTTCGGAAACAATTTAAAAATAATAGAGATGAACTAAGGTCAAGCTGATCTTTGAAAGGAAATTTATGTTATCACAACTGAGACAAGACAGCGTTTAATTATTTCACGTCAGAATGAAACTTCAGGAAGGGCAGGAGATAAGAAAAAAATCTTTGATCTTGTTACATAGGCAATGTGTTTATATATGCCTCGAACATAGATAACATGATTTAACATATGTTATATTTGGGATTACACTTTCTTAGTAAAGTACAAATTCTAGTACTTTTTTGAGTTGAGACCCATCCGGGATTCGAACTCACACCCTCAGAGTCAGGCACCTAATCGCCATCACACAAAGTCAGCCGCCTAACCCGCTCAGCTACCGCGACTTCGCGTGTTCGAATCCCGGATGGGTGTCAACTCAAAAAAGTACTAGAATTTGTACTTTACTAAGAAAGTATAATCCCAAATATAACATATGTTACATTTGACCACTTTCTAAATGGCATTGTGTAATCATAATGATAACATGATTGTCTGGTCCAGTTTCGATTCAGATAACATGTTTCGATTCGATGTTGTAACTAAGGCTAAATATGTTTATATATGCCTCGAATGTTATCTCGCAGGAGTAGCATTCAAATTGTAATGTTAATCTCTATGCAGAGAAACATCTATTTCTTTCTAGCAAAGATATATGTGTCATGTCCGACTTACAGTCTTGTGTAGCATGGACACGTTTCTACACTACTGCTCAAACAAACAATGACACATTCAAAATTGAGACAGGGCGGTGGGGTGGCCTACTGGTTAAAGCGCCCGCTCGTCATGCTGAATACCCGGGTTCAATTCCCCACTTGGGTACAATGTATGAAGCCTATTTAAGGTGTCTCCCGCCGTGATATTGCTTAAATATTGCTAAAAGCGGCGTAAAACCACACTCACTCAAAATTAGGCTCATGCACAATACATGTATATTTTCTTCTTATCTCCCAACACGTATTTGATTCTTATACAAACGTTTGTGGTTCGTAATCAGTAATACATAATGGAAATATAATGGTGCTTATTTGGTCCTTTGTCGATTGAAACGTTTAATCTAATCTAGAGGTGGAAAAACTGAAGTACTATACTTTTGCTTTTACAGTAACCTTTGTGCCCTTCAAAGGTTGCTATACAAAGAAATAGGTCTTTGACGCTGTAGCCTCAACTAGATAGTATTGTTGCTAGATAATGTATTCATGTATAAATATACTAAGACGTATGTATCATAAGCTCTGTATGATTCCCAGGCAGTAGCAAGGTTAGGATAGGTTCCCATCCATCTGTTGCTTGTCGTAGGAAGCGACAAACCTGGGCCTATTTGATAGGCTCGGTGATTAAGTTGGTTGGCTGGTTTGTTGTTTAACGCCGCACTCAGCAACATTCCAGCTACCGGTATATGGCGGCGATCGGTAAATACTCGAGTCTGGACCACACAATGCAGTGATTAACAGCATGAGCATCGAGCTAAGCAATTGAGATACGGTGACATGACATTGTGTCAACCAAGTCAGTGACTCTGATCACCCGATCCTGTTAGTCCCCTCTTAAGACAACCATGAGTTGCTGAAGACCAATTCTAACCCGGATCTTCACGGGTCCTCGGTGACGTGGTCTGTTGCGTGTCATTGTACACGATGGCGTGGTTGGTAGCCGACGTTGCCACAGAGAACAATCCGCCCGGTCGCGGTACGATGACTCACATTTAACCAGCCTGACCACCTGACCCGTTCAGTGACCTCTTATCACCAGCATGATGACCTGTCCCAACCAGGAATCCATTTGGATCCACTAACTTAATTAACTGAAATTTCCATTTAGTTTAGTGATACAACGTTGACTTCCCTGTTGTATCTGTTAGATATTATGAATGCTTCAGATGAAACATTTAGAAACAAGTTAATTATGAAATAATATAGTAAATACCCTGGAACCAATACAGTTATATTTCTGTCATGTAGAACCCTGATACTATCAAATATGTCAGTCTGTTCCTATATCAAACGTGTTTTATGCCTATGCTGAATAATTCTGTCTGTCATACATTAAAACAAACGTATTATGTCAGGAAGTTACATAATGAACTCTACTGGAAGAGTTTCAACAAGGCTACATTATGCAGATCATATACCGGTAACAGTAGACATCGTCCATGACTTTACCACCCAAATGGGTCATTGCACGAAAACATGAATTTTCCTACCAGGCAGGGGTAGCGTAGTGTCTGGAGAATTCGTTCGTCAGCGTGAACTCATTTGAAGCCTCATTTATAAACTGCTGGATTATTGCATAAAACAGCGGAAAGTCAAAGTTGTTCTCTCACATTACTGCCAGATAACATATTCTGACTTGAACGAATGCTTCGTTCAGGGTTTGCTTGTATAAAGCAATTTTACCTCTAAGACTGTCTTTGCTATACTTTAACAAAACGTGGTACGGAGATTGTTTTCGCTACTATGCTTTGGAATTTCCAATGTTTGAAACCGTCTAATGTAGGAAGATGCTATTTTTAACTTATCCTACAGCACGTCCTCGTGGCATTGTACAGATGCTATGGATAAAATGATTATGATACCTTTCTGAAACCTTAATGTAATACTATGTGAAATTAGCCAGTTACTTCTATTTTATTATCCCCCGCCGCGCGTTTAGCGCGAAGCGGGGGATATAGTATTAGGCTCCGTCCGTCCGTCCGTCCGTCCGTATGTACGTACGTACGAATTGGAATATCTTAAGAACCGTTCACTAGATTCTTTTCATAGTTGGTACCTAGGTTCATCATAGTATAAGAAAGGTCCAAGTCAGGTTTGGTGACCTTGACCTTCATTTCAAGATCGCAAGGGGACTTTAACGTTTCACCTGCATGTCAAAAAACCGTTCTCTGGATTTTCTTCATATTCAATACCAAGCTTTATCTGGGAAAGGCGCAGGACCCAGTCCATTTTGGTGACCTTCACTTAATTTTCAAGGTCACAGAGACACTTTGAAGATTTCAGCATGTTAAATTGTATGTTAAGATAGTCAGCAAGATATCGCAAAATATATTCACAGGATTTTCTTCATATTTGACACAAGCTTCAACCACGGAAGGCCCAGGGACCAGTCACTTTTGGTGACCTTCACGTAATTTTCAGGGTCACGACGACACTTTGAAGATTTCATCATGTTAACCTGAATTGTCAGCAAGATATTTCAAGAACGGTTCACCGGATTTTCTTCATAGACTTTCAAGACTTCCCTTGAATGTTTTTCAATAAGCAATTTCTTTAGTACTAGTTTTGCATATTTCATACACTATGACATTCATGTCAAGGTCAAAGCCAGTCTTGAAAATATGTGTGTGTTTAAACAACTAAAGAACAAGATATCAAGAGAGGTTGACTGGTTTGATTTGATAATTTGCGGCGGGGGATTATGTCATCTTAGTGACAATGCTTGTGTTAAAACTTGTATTTAATTTGATATGCACTTAACATGTACCCTTGTGTATCAGGCGTTGGGCAACCATGAGTTCGACCGAGGCATAAGTGGGCTACGCCCCTTTCTGGAGGAAGTCACAGTACCCGTCCTCAGCGCAAACATCAACGCAAGTTTGGAACCAAGCATCCAGGGGCTGTTCCACAAGAGCACCGTGGTGACCATAGGAGGTCAGAAGATCGGGGTCATAGGCTACACCACCACGGACACCCCGTCAATATCAAAAACTGGTATGCTGGGCACATCGGGGCACTTATATATAGTGGAAGAACAGGGCACATGTATGCAGTGTAATATCAGGGTACATATGAACAGTGGAGCATCAGGGCACATGTAGACAGTGGAACATCAGGGCACATGTAGACAGTGGAACATCAGGGCACATGTAGACAGTGGAACATCAGGGCACATGAAGACAGTGGAACATCAGGGCACATTTAGACAGTGGAACATCAGGGCACATATAAACAGTGATTAGGGCACGGGTATTCATTGGAACATCAGGGCACATGTAGACAGTGGAGCATCAGGGCACATGTAGACAGTGGAGCATCAGGGCACATGTATACGGTGGAGCATCAGGGCACATGTATACAGTGGAACATCAGGGCACATGTATACGGTGGAACATCAGGGCTCATGTTTACACTGGAACATCAGGGCCCATGTATTCATTGGAACATCAGGGCACATATATACAGTGGAACATAAGGACACATGTATGTAGTGGATCACCAGGAAACGTGTCCACAGTGGAATATCGGGGCACATGTAGACAGGGGAACATCAGGGCACGTGTATACAATGCAACATAAGGGCACATGTATACAGTGGAACATCAGGGCACGTGTAGACAGTGGAACATCAGGGCACATGTAGACAGTGGAACATCAGGGCACATGTATACGGCACATGGATAAATTGGAACATCAGGGCTCATGTTTACACTGGAACATCAGGGCCCATGTATTCATTGGAACATCAGGGCACATGTAGACAGTGGAACATCAGGGCACATGTAGACAGTGGAACATCAGGGCACATGAAGACAGTGGAACATCAGGGCACATGTAGACAGTGGAACATCAGGGCACATATAAACAGTGATTAGGGCACGGGTATTCATTGGAACATCAGGGCACATGTAGACAGTGGAGCATCAGGGCACATGTAGACAGTGGAGCATCAGGGCACATGTAGACAGTGGAGCATCAGGGCACATGTAGACAGTGGAACATAAGGGCACATGTATACAGTGGAACATCAGGGCACATGTATACGGTGGAACATCAGGCTCATGTTTACACTGGAACATCAGGGCCCATGTATTCATTGGAACATCAGGGCACATATATACAGTGGAACATAAGGACACATGTATGTAGTGGATCACCAGGAAACGTGTCCACAGTGGAATATCGGGGCACATGTAGACAGGGGAACATCAGGGCACGTGTATACAATGCAACATAAGGGCACATGTATACAGTGGAACATCAGGGCACGTGTAGACAGTGGAGCATCAGGGCACATGTAGACAGTGGAACATCAGGGCACATGTGGACAGTGGAACATCAGGGCACATGTATACGGTGGAACATCAGGGCTCATGTTTACACTGGAACATCAGGGCCCATGTATTCATTGGAACATCAGGGCACATATATACAGTGGAACATAAGGACACATGTATGTAGTGGATCACCAGGAAACGTGTCCACAGTGGAACATCGGGGCACATGTAGACAGGGGAACATCAGGGCACGTGTATACAATGCAGCATAAGGACACATGTAGACAGTGGAACATCAGGGCACATGTAGACAGTGGAACATCAGGGCACATGTAGACAGTGGAACATCAGGGCACATGTAGACAGTGGAACATCAGGGCACATGTAGACAGTGGAACATCAGGGCCCATGTATGCAGTGGAACATCAGGGCACATATGAACAGTGATTAGGGCACGGGTATTCATTGGAACATCAGGGCACATGTTTAAAGTGATTAGGGCCCATGTATTCAGTGGAACATCAGGGCACATGTATTCGGTGGAACATCAGGGCTTATGTTTACACTGGAACATCAGGGCCCATGTATTCATTGGAACATCAGGGCACATATATACAGTGGAACATAAGGACACATGTATGTAGTGGATCACCAGGAAACGTGTCCACAGTGGAACATCGGGGCACATGTAGACAGGGGAACATAAGGGCACGTGTATACAATGCAACATAAGGGCACATGTAGACAGTGGAACATCAGGGCACGTGTAGACAGTGGAACATCAGGGCACATATGGAGAGTGGAACATCGGGCACATGTATAGAGTGGAACACCAGGGCACATGTAGACAGTGATTAGGGCACATGTATACAGTGGAACATAAGGGCACGTGTATATAGTGGAAAACAAGGGCACATGTATTCAGTGGAACATCAGGGCACTTGTATACGGTGGAACCATCAGGGCCCATGTATACAGTGGATCACCAGGGCCGATGCATACAGTGGAACAGCATGGCACATGTATACGGTGGAACATCGGGCACATGTAGACAGTGAAACATCAAGGCACATGTATACAGTGGAACATCGGGGCACATGTATACAGTGGAACATCAGGGCACATATGAACAGTGATTAGGGCACGGGTATTCGTTGGAACATCAGGGCACATGTTTACAGTGATTAGGGCACATGTATAAAGTGGAACATCAGGGCCCATGTTTACACTGGAACATCAGGACCCATGTATACAGTGGAAAACCATGGCACATGTATACAGTGGAACATCGGGGCACATGTATACAGTGGAACATAAGGGAACATGTATACAATGGAACATCAGGGCACTTGTATACAGTGGAACATCTGGCACATGTATACAGTGCAACATCGGGGCACATGTATACAGAGAAACGTAAGGGCACATGTATACAGTGGAACACCAGGGCACATGCATACAGTAAAACATCATGACACGTTTATACAGTCGAACATCAGGGCACATGTAGACAGTGAAACATGGGGGCACATTTATACAATGGAACATCGGGGCACATGTATACGGTAGAACATCAGGGCACATGTAGACAGTGAAACATCAAAGCATGTATACAGTGGAACATCATGGCACATGTATACAGTGAAACATCAGGGCACATGTATACAGTGCAACATCGGGGCACATATGAACAGTGATTAGGGCACGGGTATTCGTTGGAACATCAGGGCACATGTTTACAGTGATTAGGGCACATGTATAAAGTGGAACATCAGGGCCCATGTTTACACTGGAACATCAGGACCCATGTATACAGTGGAAAACCATGGCACATGTATACAGTGGAACATAAGGGAACATGTAGACAGTGAAACATAA
The DNA here is from genome assembly GCF_003918875.1 of Haliotis rubra. NCBI lineage: Eukaryota > Metazoa > Mollusca > Gastropoda > Lepetellida > Haliotidae > Haliotis > Haliotis rubra. The sequence continues at coordinate 219,164 of NW_025765153.1, read as the reverse complement.
GGGAACATGTATACAATGGAACATCAGGGCACTTGTATACAGTGGAACATCTGGCACATGTATACAGTAGAACATAAGGGAACATGTAGACAGTGAAACATCAAAGCATGTATACAGTGGAACATCATGGCACGTGTATACAGTGAAACATCAGAGCACATGTATACAGTAGAACACAGGGCACATGTATACAGTGCAACATCGGGGCACATGTATACAGAGAAACGTAAGGGCACATGTATACAGTGGAACCCCAGGGCACATGTATACAGTAAAACATCATGACACGTTTATACAGTCGAACATCAGGGCACATGTATACAGTGGACCATCGGGGCACATGTATACAGTGGAACATCAGGGCACATGTATACAGTGAAACATGAGGACACGTGTATACAGTTAAACATCAAGACAGGTGTATACATTGGAACATCAGGGTACATGTATACAGTGAAACATCAGGGCACACATGTATACAGTGAAACATCAGGACACATGTATACAGTGAAACATCAGGACACATGTATACAGTGAAACATCAGGGCACGTGTATACAGTGAAACATAGAACATACAGTTAAACATCAACATCAGGTATGTATACAGTGGAACATCATGGGCACGTGTATACAGTGGAACATCAGGGCACACAGTGTATACAGTGGAACATCAGGGCACGTGTATACAGTGAAACATCAGGGCACGTGTATACAGTGGAACATCATGGCACGTGTATACAGTGGAACATCAGGACACGTGTATACAGTGAAACATCAGGGCACGTGTATACAGTGGAACATCAGGACACGTGTATACAGTGGAACATCAGGACACGTGTATACAGTGAAACATCAGGACACGTGTATACAGTGGAACATCAGGGCACGTGTATACAGTGGAACATCAGGACACGTGTATACAGTGAAACATCAGGAGCACGTGTATACAGTGGAACATCAGGACACATGTATACAGTGAACATCAGGACACGTGTATACAGTGGAACATCAGGGCACGTGTATACATCAGGACACGTGGAACATCAGGGTACATGTATACAGTGGAACATCAGTGAACATGTATACAGTGAAACATAAGGGCACGTGTATACAGTGGAACATCAGGGATACAGTGTATACAGTGAAACATCAGGACACGTGTATACAGTGGAACATCAGGACACGTGTATACAGTGGAACATCAGGACACATGTATACAGTGAAACATCAGGACACATGTATACATTGGAACATCAGGATACATGTATACAGTGAAACATAAGGACACGTGTATACAGTGGAACATCAGGACACGTGTATACATTGGAACATCAGGGTACATGTATACAGTGAAACATAAGGACACGTGTATACAGTGGAACATCAGGGCACGTGTATACAGTGGAACATCAGGGCACGTGTATACAGTGAAACATCAGGGCACGTGTACATGTGTATACAGTGGAACATCAGGACACGTGTATACATTGGAACATCAGGACACATGTATACAGTGGAACATAAGGGCACGTGTATACAGTGGAACATCAGGGCACGTGTATACATTGAAACATCAGGGACACGTGTATACAGTGGAACATCAGGGCACGTGTATACAGTGGAACATCAGGGTATACATGTATCAGGGCAGTATACAGTGGAACATCAGGGCACATGTATACAGTGAAACATCAGGACACATGTATACAGTGGAACATCAGGGCACATGTATACAGTGGAACATCAGGACACGTGTATACAGTGAAACATCAGGGCACGTGTATACAGTGGAACATCAGGGCACGTGTATACAGTGGAACATCAGGACACGTGTATACAGTGAAACACCAGGGCACGTGTATACAGTGGAACATCAGGGCACATGTATACAGTGAAACATCAGGGCACGTGTATACAGTGGAACATCAGGGCACGTGTATACAGTGAAACATCAGGGCACGTGTATACAGTGAAACACCAGGGCACGTGTATACAGTGGAACATCAGGGCACGTGTATACAGTGAAACATCAGGGCACGTGTATACAGTGAAACATGAGGGCACGTGTATACAGTGAAACACCAGGGCACGTGTATACAGTGAAACATCAGGGCACGTGTATACAGTGAAACACCAGGGTACGTGTATACAGTGAAACACCAGGGCACGTGTATACAGTGGAACACCAGGGCACATGTATACAGTGGAACATCAGGGCACGTGTATACAGTGAAACACCAGGGCACGTGTATACAGTGAAACACCAGGGCACGTGTATACAGTGGAACATCAGGACACGTGTATAAAGTGAAACATCAGGGCACGTGTATACAGTGAAACACCAGGGCACGTGTATACAGTGGAACATCAGGGCACGTGTATACAGTGAAACACCAGGGCACGTGTATACAGTGAAACACCAGGGCACGTGTATACAGTGAAACATCAGGGCACGTGTATACAGTGAAACATGAGGGCACGTGTATACAGTGAATCATGAGGGCACGTGTATACATTGGAACATCAGGGTACATGTATACATTGAATCATCAGGGCACATGTATACATTGAATCATCAGGGCACGTGTATACATTGAATGATCAGGGCACGTGTATATAGTGGAACATCAGGGCACATGTATACAGTGAAACATCACGTGCTTTAACTACTACCCCGCCGCCCACACCATACGTGTAATTTATTCACCAATACATGAAAATAAGATTCGTAAAGTATAAAAAGTGCTTGACCTATTATTAAGTTTCCTTATTTTCACCCGCAGAAAAACTGATATTCGATCCCATCATTCCCCACATGAAGGCGCAAGTTGACGCCATGAAGACTTCTGGTATCAACAAGATTATTGCTCTTGGCCATGCCGGCTATCAGTTTGACCGGAAGATGGCGCAGGAGGTGGAAGGCCTGGATATTGTTGTCGGTGGCCACAGCCATTCTTTTCTGTACACAGGTATCATATGATTGTGCTTGTTCGTTTGTTGTGTAACGCCGCAATTATTCCAGCTTTTTGTCGGCGATCTGTAAATAATCGGGTCTGGACCAGACACCCAGGTGACATCATGAGAATTAATGAACACAGTTGGATTCGATAGCATATATATATAAAATGTTATGGAAGAAGAATGTTAATACCAAGCACTCAGCCTTCTTGTTAAGTTTCACTAGTCCTCTACCTTCAACCTTCATACCAGCACTGACACAGGAAGGAAGCAATTAAATGAGCCGTCGGTAGGTCATCACTTTAATATTTTTGGGTCGGCCCCAGTCGATCAGGAAATGAGAAACTGAAAAAAAAAAAATATTGCCCTGACAAGTAGTCCTTAGGAATGTCAAACACGAAATAAACATTAAGATGATAATGATTTTTATGGAGACACATGTACAATGTGAATGACCCCCCTCTAAATTGATATCCAGCGTAAGTGACCCCGCCCTGCATTTCATGTACAAAATCAATGACACCCCCTCCCTTCCCATAATTTTTAAGCATAATTTTAAACTATATTTTTATGTACAAAATTGCTGATCCCCTAGTACAAATGTACAAAATGGGTGCCCCCCCCCCTAAAATAATCAGCATCTCACACACACACACACACACACACACACACACACACACACACACACACACACACACACACACACACACACACACCATAGAAGCCATATTGTATTAAGTTAAATGGATGTTGTTCGTCTATTTTGTACAAGTATGGTTCTCAAGACTAAAGCCTTTTTTCAGATAAAATAATGATTTCAGATACAGTTCAGTGGATTTGCTCCTGTATGATTTTTGTTTTCAAAATGAATCAGTGGATTGTCTGGTCCAGACTCGATTGCCATCACTGAGTGCTGCATTAAATACTTAATTGAGTGATAAATTTATTAAAACTATAATGAGAGGATATATAGTACATACCTTTTGTAAGCATCCACGTTTCGCGTGACTGTAGCATTAGCTTCCATCTTGACCCATGTAATGTTAAAGGTCGCGTTAAACCAACCCACTTACTCACAGGCACTAGTACCGTTATCAGTACGTAGTGAATAATTACAAACGATGACCCGCTGGTTCATTCAATCCAGACTAAAGTACGCAAAGGCAGCAGGTTGTAGACTAACATCTAGTCTCTGAAATGAACATATTTTACAGAAAAAAACTGTTTCCAAATTACATTAATAAATGTAACAAATGGGAGCCCAGAGACTTTCTCAATTATCAAAAGCACTGGTAATCTAAACTTGCCACATATTCTAGACTTGCATGGTCTTTATTGCGTATATTTGATTCACATGGTCTGTATTGCGTATATTTGACGGACTATGGGTGGCGTAAAACCGCTACCGAATACGGAATCCTTCAGTTATACGGTACACCAGGTATATTTCTCCACATGATTTGTGTTCTGATCCCCAGGTACACCCCCATCAATAGAGAAGCCCGTGGGTCCGTATCCAACCATAGTAACACAAGCCTCGGGGGCAAAGGTCCCAGTGGTACAGGCCTACTGTTACAGCAAGTACATTGGACATATAGAACTGGAATTCGACGACGATGGAAATGTTGTGGCATGGGAAGGGAGGCCAATACTTCTAGATAAAGACACACCACAAGGTAAATCGTTAAACAATGATATCTCGCCAAAAAGTGCGCGTGAGTATAGTTTTACGTCGCTTTTGGCAATATTTCAGCAATATCATGGCAGGAAACAACAGAAATGGGCTTCACACATTGTACCCATGCGGGGAATCGAACCCGGCGTGACGAGCGAACGTTTCACCCCACCGCCCCGCAGCACTATCAAGAAGGGGGATACCAGACATGAGCTTCACATGTTAAACCCTTCTAATAACCTCAATCCAGGACTTCCCTGTGTCCAGCGAATGCACTGACACTACCACACCGCTCCAAACCCGTGGAGTATTGGTGATATCTGACGTTATGGATAATGTCAGATCCTTGATGGAAATAAGCTTTATTTGATGAAGGTCTGATACATGCAAACATATCATGCTGCCAAAACCTCAACGAAAACATTAAATACCTGCTTTGCAAATATTATGGGAGAATTCAAATATTTCTGAAAAAAAACCAGTTACCATTTTGGGATAAAGAGAATCATACATGCAGACGCGATTTTTTATTTGTTTAGAACATGATGAATGTAAATATCCCTTTATCTGATGTTCATCTGACCACACATAGCCGGATCGGTGGTGGCCATGTTCAGGTTTTAAAAAAAGCCCAATAAAGCCATAACTGATCTGTTGGTCAGCGTGACCAATGTTGACAACCCATTTTCTTACGTTACCGCCATACGAGGTCACGACGTTATTTGATTTAATTAGTCTTCAATTTGCAACATCGTTATTCCCAAGTTCCTCACTTACTCCGCGAATATATATTATGTTGTTGGACCTCTGATTCCATTGACTGCATTTCAGATGCGGAAACCCTGTTGAAGATGGAGCCTTGGGCTAAAGCCGTGAACTCGTCCGCCCTGGCGGTTGTCGGTGCAACTGACGTCTTCCTCCAGGGGGATGAACACGACTGCCGCAAAGTAGAGTGTAGCCTGGGTAGGTCGAGGAGAATCTGTTTCGGGGAATACATGTTTCGTTTGTTTTAGCAAATTTGACGAAAACCAGTTTATGTAATTTATTTTTCTTCACGTTTTATAGCATGGAACACGAATGGGTCATATTTTGCAAACGCTGAAATCACAGGGCCTTTCATCCTCGAATGAACACCTATTGAGGGGAAGATAGTTTTGGACGTTACTGTATTTTGTTGTCGTGGTTTTCTAGGCAATGTCTACACAGACGCTATGATCTACAAGTTCCTTCAGCTTGAAAAATCCCACGAGGACTACTGGACTTCCGTTCCTATAGCTCTCTGTAATGGAGGGGGGATACGTTCGCCAATTGACGTTGGTAAGTATTTCATCATAACGTGCTTGTGTTATCGATGAGATGAACCATTCTCCCACAATTTATTCTCATTATCCGATAATTGAGTTCTTCATGTTTCAACTCTTTCAAGAGGAACTACTTTCGAACTCGAACTGTGTCATGCTATGCGTTCTATTGACTCAACGCTCCCATCAATTCCACGAGGAATTTCCAATGTGTCGTTGCAAACAATGGCTGTAAGTGATTAGGTACTGTATGTTAAACCAACTGGGCGATTCACTCAAACATTGTGTACTTTTTTTGGTTTCTGAAGACTCTTCACAGTCAAATTACGCCTTAAACATCATTCTAAGAGGGCATTACATTAATTATTGTATATTACAAAGAAAATAATACCTTTAAGTGTTTTCGTATCCACCAAAGATTCGCGACCGCCTCCGTGGTGTAGTGGTTAGAGCGTCCGCCCGGAGAGCGGAAGGTCGCGGGTTCGATCCCCGACCGCGTCATACCAAAAGACGTTAAAATATGGTACTAGTTGGTCCCCGCCTGGCGCTCGGCATTAATGGGTACAACAAGGACTGGTCGGCTCGGAGTCAGTATAATGTGTCTGAGTGGGATATTCATGCTTCACTGCGGCATGGTATCTCAGTGGGCTAGCACTATAAAACCAGCTTCAGTCTGGGCTAGTACAAGCAGCCGCAGATACACATACACACGCATGTACGTCGTCATATGAGCGAAATATTCTCAAGCACGACGTTAAACCCAATTTCACCTCACCTCACCTCACCTCACCCAAAGATTCGCTTAACACAATTTACACTAAACTATGTTTTTTAACGAACACGGTTTCAACGAATTGACTTATATAACGACCTGCTGTTTTATCATTGTTGATCGGCATTCTAGAAGTTAGTTCAGTTTACTGTACATTCGTAAGATATTTACGATAAGGATACGTACTTCGTTATTAGTCTCTGTATAGACACACAGTAACCCATGCTTCTTGTCCTCAGAGGCGACTAACGGGATCGGGTGGTCAGGCTCGCTGACATGGTTGACACATGTCATCGTATCCCAATTGCGTCGATCGATGTTCATGCTGTTGATCACTGGCTGTTCTGGTCCAGACTCGATTATTTACAGACCGCCGCTATAAAGGTGGAATAATGATGAGTGGGGCGTTAAACAACAACAATCAGTCAATTATATATGTTTACCCGACCTGCTGCCAATAGGTCAAGATGATCCTCTTTCGGGAGCAGTACACTACTTTCCTCTGTATAAGGATACCTGAGATGCGTTATGGCAAATGAAGTGCTCTTGACTTTATGTAATGAGATGTAACAGAACATAGGTAAAAACACCAGGGGATGTATATGGTCGATTCCAACGAAAAGTGTACACATCATGTTTGGGCCCATAACAAGTTAGCATTACTATCTTCACTTATGTCGGGGTGTCCATCACATCGGCGCAAGTGAGACGATTCGGGCCATATAAAACATGACTATTTTTTATTAAACATTAAGCTTATGGGAGACAAAAACAGGTCATTTTTATTCTTTTGACATATATTTTACAAATGTTTTGTTGAAAACATGTTGTGTGTTAAATACTAGTCAAACTGGATGAACAAAAGTTTATTAATCTGATTGCCAAATATTTCGTGAATAAATCCCCTGAAATGATTTTGCCTAGGGCTTAATTCGTAATTTTGGTAATTTGTTTTCAAGTGGTATTTTTTTGCGTTACCTACGAATACAATTTTCAATGACTCTGTCAATTTATGTAAATGCAACACAAGGTTATGTTTTTATTACCTTTTACAGAATTAATATGTAAATTACTCAAATGCAGTGGCGTTACATAGTATTTCTTACAAGTAATAATCTAAAAAAATGTTAGAAAATCAAGGTCTGATTTGTTAAAAAACAATTACGTTACCTACAAATACCATTAAATATGTTGCTGTTTCCACAGATGAACACATTAGTGAGTGATATCCTAAGTTCAAGTGCAAAGGGCCACAAGGTAAACGTGTGCCACATCTGAACATTTTCTGTGCTGTTTTTACGAAGATATCACACAAAATAACCTATATTCGTAGGTAAATTTTAACTCCCAAATATTATCTACAAGTACCAACAACTGATCACATTCAAATAGATTGGTGGAATGAGAACACGTGACATGTGTTCCATTTAGAAGTCATCGTAGATGAGACCAGACAATATCTGGGTGATTTGTAAGTGTATTTTACATTTTCTGTAATGGTTGGTTAAACGCATGGTTTTAATGCAGGCGAAATTACAATGAAAGACGTGTTATCCGTGCTACCATTCATGAACGATATCGACCGGATCAAGCTGAAGGGAGAGTTCCTTCTGCAGGCCTTGGAACATTCCGTGTCCAGGTATCCGAAGTCTGAATCTGACGACCTTTTTGGCGGCTTCTTACAAGTTTCAGGTACGTCGAAAAAACAGCTGTGTGTTAGTCTGTGTAGAGTTGTGTCCCTTAGACCTGCCATATTACTCTATGACTAGCCATCTATATCACACGTATTATTGTTTTTAAGATTTTCAGTTTCCTATGGAATCCTAGAAGGTACATTGTCGCGTCGAATTGTCGCGTTGTCGCCCTCACAAAAACAAGCAAAAGGTGTCAAAATTAACCAAAGCGCGACAATGTGACAACGCGACATTTTGACCATTTGTCGTATTGTCGCGCTTTGAATAATATTTTTTTATTCATTTAAAGAGCGACAATGCGACATCGCGACAAATGTTCAAAGTCAAAATTTGTTGCGTTGTCGCCCCATGTTATATGTGTAAAAAAAAGCCTTAAAATGCGCGACAACGCGACAATGTCCCTTCCAGGATTCCATTGTTTCCCAAACGTAGTAAATACCTCAGTCCTGCATCACTATCATCTGTGGGGCTTCATCTCACATAAGGCTGACAAACTATGGAATTAACAAATGGTCCACTGTTGTACTACAGTCATGTACACTGAAATGTGGTGAAGTGGAATTCAGCAATACATCGAGTAATACCATGTTTGAGACGATTATATGGTCTTTAACTAAAAATGACTTAATGCAGATGGATAAATCTCAACGAGCAGAACAGAGAATTAAAAGAAGGATCTTTTTGAAAGTATGAACTGTGTTCCAGGTTTGGTAGTGACATATGACGTCAGCAAACCAGTTGGCAGCCGAGTGGTTGATGTCAAAGTACGCTGTTCCAACTGCACAGTTCCCAGGTTCGATCCCCTTGACAAAGAAACGTTGTACACCGTTGCACTGCCGACCTTCACATCTGACGGGGGCGACGGCTACACCGTCATACTCAACAACAGGATACAAATGCCACCAATTGGTAAGTTCTCTTTAAAATTGGTGTTTATGATATACGCTGCCCTTGTGGTGGGTGAGTGAATTTAGTTTTACGCCGCTTTTAGCAATATTTTACCAATATCTCGGGGCCACCAGAAGTGGGCTTCACTCATTGCTCCCATGTGGGGAATCGAACCCGGGTCTTCGGCATGACGAACGAACACTTTAACCACACTGCTACCCCAACGCCCTTGTATGTATTCAGCTTAAACTATTTTTTCTCCATTTGTAGTACATAGAGGATTCTTCATCACGTGTGTTTTCTTAACACAGAACTCTACAGTAGGGAATATCACGCGAGTCTTCGTTAATCGGGATTTGCCGAACCTTTTGCAAATTATATTTATTTATCATTTTCACATTACTATTTCGCTTTTATGAAACAAATGCCCCCAAGTCGCCTTCAGAAACGTGACGAATCATTACGTATTGCGTGTAGTAGTGACACATACTTTCCGGTGAACCAAAATAAACAACCTGTTCACTACATTTTCGTATATTCATTCGCTGAGAAAAGAGGATATTCAAGTTAAAAAAAGCTGGCACAGAGATTGGCAGAATAAATTCAACTTAAATAAGAACAGCGATTCTGTATCAGTTGATTACATGGTATAATTTCACTGATAGTTTTCTTTCGAAAAAGTCCCACTTCCTGTTTACCTACTTTGCATATCAAATTTGCAGACTTATGTCATACTGGGTTTTATGTCATAAGCTAACGTCACGGATAAATGCTTCAGTTAAATGATATAGTCCCTCAAGGATATATATTAATTTTCTTTCTTTCCAGGGGCTCTTGACTCGGATGTATTTGTCAACTATGTGAAGAAATTTTCTCCCTTGACCCAGGGTGTAGAAGGCCGTATTCGTTTTGTGACGGAACCAGATTGTGGCGTGAATGGTGGCATCGTAACTTCCGCAAAGCTATCAGTCATCGTTAGTGTGATATTGATACTTATGTGTAATTACCTTTAGTTGAACCAAGGTGCATTCTCTTCAGTGACATTGGAAATCCTGAGAAAACATGAGGAACATGAGTGTCACAAATGTAATTTACTAAACCGGAATTCCTCGTTATTTGAATTGTTTGTTTACTTTTTCCAGTTTCGAATTTCCCTCGTTATATAGTCTATATTTGCGTAAGTTGATTATTTTCTCGTTACTTGAAATCAATTTGTCCTCGGTGCAACGACTATTTTCTCGTTATTGCAATAAAAATTGTTATAAGTTCGTTAGTTTAAGTTATGCGAAATTTTGGGTTGAAATTTTATGATGCCAAAGAAAACCACTAGGCTTTAGTCATTCGAACCCATATAGACCTTCTTCGGTTGCAATCGTTGGAACGTTTGTGGAAAACGTCCAATCGAACATAACCGACCAAGAAAATCTCGATCGAAGGAACGTGTGCGTTGAACAATGTACATTTGGTATGTTACCTGATCTAGTCTCGAAAACATCTCGTGTCATCTCGCATACACAATGGCTTTTCGAAGAGTTACATATTAAGCACATCTCGTTAGGTAAATGTATTCCAGTTACAAAGAATCCCTTTGGCTACGAATGATACAATGATCTTCATAACAAAGCCTTAGACGGAAACGTCAATGAAGCTATATCTATTACTCGAACTGTGTATATCTTGAGGTAAGTACATCAGTATAATGATACATCATTTCATGACTTAATCGTAAAACAATAGACAACTGACTCAAGCAGATTGAAAAGTTAACGTTAATGTTCCTTCTGATGTGTATCATTCATGCTTTGTACATTATCGTTGCTCCTATGTCCATGTGCTGTCATTCCCTAAATGTGTGTATGAGCATATAGATTGTTACCATATATATCTGTCGATATCTACATCTGAATACATCACTTTAATGGCCTGAGACAGCTATGAACATGTCTATTTGAGAAAGTAGATACGGATGTCAAGACATTCGGGATTAACGGATGCCAATAACACTCGGGTTGCTTTCAAGGGTAAACTGATTTATATATGGACCATTGTTATGTTTATTCAATGTTGAAATTGAGAAGAAGACAAACACCGAAGATGCATTTGCCGCTGAATCGCGCTAAATCAAACCGATCCCGATCACGGCCCGGTTGCACAAAACGAGCTCAGTGCTATGACTGTTTTGAGTCTGTAGTACAGAGAGCTTGGGACATTGTACACAGTGCTAGTCACCATTTTCTTTTCAGGAGTCGATTATTCTAAGACAGTCACATAAATGACTGAGTGCGGCGTAAAATAACAATCGTTCGACTCACAGAAATACTTTGCAATCATTACTTCACGCAGTTAAGCTTGTTTACGCCAATCATACAGTCACTGTATGTATTGTTTACTCACGGCTCTGAAATCATATCAAATAATTATATCGAAAGCGACTGAAGATGACGTGCTGTATTTGCATTCTGTAGACACATGAGGTTTTGTGATTAATTGTATCATAAATTCAAGCATTTCAAACGCACACATTTCCGTTGTCTGTAACAGTTCAGATTTGACTTGAGTTTTACACAATATCATTATTTTGTTAGTTGTACAGTTATATTTTTCATTAAACCCTTAAATTAAAGAAAAACGTGTCACAAACATGGAAGTGGGGGTGGGGGGACGCTGAATAGTCAACCATGGTTATTTCATGGGATTCAAACAGTTTAAATGTGTGAGTGGGTCTGGTTTTACGCCGCATTTCTCAATATCACAGTTGGGGACGCCAGTAATTGGCTTCACGCTTGTGGTGAATCAAACCCGCGCGTCTTCAGCTTGAGTAGCGAGCGACTAGGCTACCCCACTGCCCTAACGTATGCATGAACTCACATGGGACAGAAACAATAGTGAAACATATACAAAATGGAATTGTGAGCGGATACAGCAGTGAATAGTTTCTCTTCCTCTTTATGAGAGGGGCGGTGACGTAGCCCAGTGGTTAAAGCCTTCGCTCGTCACGAAGACCCAGGGTCGATTCCCCGCATGGGTATAATGTGCGAAGCCCATTTGTGATGTCCCCCGCCGTGATATTGGTGGGTATTGCTAAAAGCGTCGTAAAACTAAACTGACTCACTCTACCTTTTTATAACTTTACTCATTCTATTTGTAGCGGGGCGGTGGGGTAGCCTAGTGGTTAAAGCGTTGGCTCGTCAAGCCGAAGACCCGGGTTCGAATCCCCACATGGGTACAATGTGTGAAGCCCATTTCTGGTGTCCCCCGCCGTGATGTTGCTGGAATATTGCTAAAAGCGGCGTAAAACCAAACTCAGCCAGTCAGTCAGTCTATTTGTAGCAGTTGAGTCTGAGGGTTTAAAGGTAATAATGACATGGAACATTCATGCATTTCCAAGTTTGTCTGCAGTTGTCTGTAACATTATGGTATATGGGTTTTATATTGCCAATTGTATTCTGAACCCCGAAATTCACTAACCGTGTTGGATAGATTTGGGACAATGATAAGACGGAGACACTAAGACAGTGTGTGCGGAATCCTGTATCTCGCCTGCCACAGCTGACCTCAGCAAGCAAAACACTGTGCCTTTTTTGACATAACATTCAGAAGGACATATATTGTGAACATAGAGATTTTTCTGGGTTACATCTTCTTTTTATTCTCGAGTACAACGTTTCAGGGCTTGTTCTGGCCCCATCATCAGGTAAACTGAACAGGAACTGTTAACTCTGGCCGTGACGTCACGGCCAGAGTTAACAGTTACTGTTCAGTTTACCTGACGTCACGGCCAGAGTTAACAGTTACTGTTAGTGTTCCTGTTCAGTTTACCTGATGATGGGGCCAGAACAAGCCCTGAAACGTTGTACTCGAGAATAAAAAGAAGATGTAACCCAGAAAAATCTCTATGTTCATCAAATATCATCTTCTAAAATGCCAATCAAGCATCTGACATATATTGTGATCGTATTTTTATACCTTTAAATTTGAATTACCAATGTAATGTTCTATTTTCAATAGCGTGAATGGGACTTTTAAGTAATAGAATTTATGTTGTATGTGTGGTATATATAATTTCATATTCCCGATAACGTATTAGTATTTAAACGTATTTGAACACCGAAATGTGTGCCTTCGTTAGAAGGTTTACGGTAGTCATGACTATGTGCCTGTTCGTGACAAGACAACCTCGGCGGCCATATGGCCTTAATGGGCGACTACGCACATTTTGTGTGGAGATGGCGTGTTAACAAATTCCACAAGTCAAGGATGTTATCGCACAGAAGTCTGAAACAGTCTGTAAGTAGAAGACATAAAGTGAACAGAAACTAGTATTGTTCATATTGTTTAGTATGCCTGTGTTCATTAAACAGTTTGGGAACATTGCAATATTGTATTTTATAATTCTTTGACATGTTAGTGAAGACACGATACTGTGTTGCCTCCGTGTTAATGCCTCGCCATGTTTTCTTGTCCGCTGTTTGTATGATAGAGATTTTGAGGTGAAGACTTTCAGATGAGGCAAGTCATGTTTCTACCGTTTCCAGACTACGAGCAACGTAATTGTAAAGCCATGAATCAGGATTTTCAAACTTAATGAAGATAGATAGAAGGTCCGCAACTCCTTAAAACTTGTGAATCCTTAATGTCACTATTTCACACTACACTTCTCTGAAAATGAACAATAATTTTTATCTCAACAGTACTAGCTATCTGCCCTCAGGGAAGTTTTCGATGTACGTAACAACTGTTTACATCCCATATTTGGCAAGTGTTCTCTGTATGGAAGCTGTTCGCCTCGAAGTTTCAATTATAGATTTCAGGCAAGTCGTAAGGGATAATAAGTCCTTCACTGCATCAATAGGACGCTAAAGTGAGTGCATATGTCCCGATATATGATATAGCCTAAAATATGGTCGAAAATGAGTGAAATTGTGCCTTTAAAACGTCCTTTAAGCCATATAAACTTGTTATCACAACGATTGTTTTCCCCATCTGTATGTATATTCGGCTGTATTATGATGGAATAATAAATACAATTAAAATATTACACGAGCGTCAACGCAGTTCATTCAATGTGTGCGTGTGTGCGTGTGTTGATTGACCTGTTTCTCCTAAGACACTTACTAGATTTACACCAGTGCTGTAACTCAGGGCACATGGGTTACGATTAAAACCACGACCACACACAGATAGAGTGAGTGAGTGAGTTTAGGTTTACGCCGTTTGTAGCAATATTCCAGCAATATCACACTAGAAATAGGCTTCACACACTGTACCCATGTGGGGAATCGAACCCACTAGGCTACCCCACCTCCCACGCACAGATAGAGATGAAGATGTTTTTGGTACACGTGTTCGCCATCAGCGAATCCTGGCGCGACAAAGCGAAGTAACTGTGCAGACTTCTCGCGTCCTTTAACGTTTCAAGAAATATGCATACCCTTGAAATAGTAAGTTAACCTAGAAATATATACGCAAAAGATGAAGCGTGAAACCAACAAACAACAATTATACGAACAACAATTGTATTCTATAATTTCATAGGTTTACAAAATCATACACATTACGGTAAAGTAATTATATGATGGCAGTACACAAGAGAGTGTAATACAAAACTCAATGACAGTACAACGGCGGCATGAAAAAGGATAACGGTGGTAATAGAAGTAAAGTATGTGACTATAGTATTCACCTAGCAGAGTGAGTGAGTTAGTTTAGTTTGCCGCCTCTTTTAGCAATATTCCAGCAATATCACGACGGAGGACACCAGAAATGGGCTTCACACATTGTACCTATCTGGGGAATCGAACCCGGGTCTTCGTCGTGACGAGCGAACGCTTGAACCACTAAGCTACCCCACCGCCCCGATGAATCCTGTGAAATCATGTTCATTAATGAACTCCGGGACCCTGTATTGTTTGACAGCAATTTGATTGTCAAGATTCAGGAAAGGCATGGCAAATATGAAGAACTAGCTTGCAAAAAGACACATGTCGTGTACCAAGTTGTCCTGCTCCCTGCTGTTCTAGATACCTTAGGGTTGGTACCTCCCAATCTGACACACTGGACAATGCATAAGGCTACAGTTTTGAGATGTCCTCCGAAATGTTTTGGTGGGTTCGACCAGACGCAACTTCCGTACCAGGGTCCCGATCCACAAAGCATTCGTAGCGCTACGATATTCGTAAGCCAATGTTAAACTATAGAGTTACGACAGGTCGTAACGTTACGAACGCTTTGTGAATCGGGGCCCAGAAGTCCAGTTCGCAGTCTGGGCTGTGCGTTAAGGAGGCAAGGACCCTGGGCTGATGATGAGCCTTACTAGCCAATCTGGTCCATCATCTGGACCCTCTTTGCTGCATATATTCATTTTATTCTGTAAATTATATAACTACTAATAGCGACGTATTCATCATGTAGGATGGAGATTCAACGTTAATTTTATAAAGATCACTTCGTAGTTTGCTGTGAAGGAAATGGCAAGAGAGTTGTTAGAGACACATAGAAACATGGTTTTATTTCAGAAAATGTTTCATATTTGAACATCGATATCATCCACGTGTTTCATTGCTGTAGATGTAGGAGTATACATTCATATCACCATTCAGCTTTCCCTGTGGCACAATATATATGTTATTACATGTGTACAAGACGTTTTCGATTACGATGAAGTATTTTAACACTATATGTTTCACACAACACACAATTCAGCAGTACATAATCGTACTCCAGAATACCTTGTAAAGTGTCATACCAACAATACATTCATCTATAATGACATTGATTCAGCGCAGGATGCACATCATAACTTGTTTTTGGCTATTGCCATGTAACTTCTTTGAGTGGCATTTTAGAAGTTGGAAGTCAGATAGAACAAGTAAGTATACGGATGACAACTTCTTTTATTCTTTTATTCTAGACATAAAAATAATTATGGAAATAAGCCATGTTGTTTGGTCTGACAGTAATGGACATAAGCGAGGTACTCATGTTCATTAAATAAGAAAAACTTAGTAATTCAGGCCCTTTCCTATAGTAAAGAAGTGACCGATTTGGATCAAATAACAAATTGATTTGCATTATTCCTTCAAACAGCATTTGCTTATTTGTACCTTCATATGTTACAGACAGTATTTTGTCAAATGATTGGGCAAAAATCACATTGTTTGAAGAATCAAGCTCAATCTTACGAGGACTGAACCTTCCGCGGAAAGCGAAAGCAGTTTGCATTTTTCTGCGAGTCAGTGCCATCTTCTTCACTTTTCCCTGAAATGTTACAAACAGAAGACCCTTTTCTTCATCTACCGCCATTGATGTTACCCTTAAGTTTCCTAGTATAGTAGTTATTTTGGAAGTACCTATTGGTAAATACATTAGTCGGGAATTCGCGGTCATCAGCAGTCGTTTAGATTTCTGGACGACGGCGATAGCTGATACCCGCCTCAGTCTAACAATCGGATGAGCCTTAAGGGAATGATTACCAAGAAACAGTTGATGGAACTGTGTGTTAGAAGCTGAATAGAGTCGTGCAATCACCAGTCGTGTCTCCGGTGAACTTTCGATGACTTCTTCTTCTCTCATTACGGTATCTATCGACATACAAAATAAAAGATTTGGATATTTTTGTCAATTCAATCGTAATGAAGTTTGTTTCTATTTCATTGTATTGACTGGATCTAGATCTTACTAATTTCCCAATGGCGAAAACACACGCACGTACGCACGTACGCACGCACGCACACACACACGCACACACACACACACATACATACATACATACATACATACATACATACATACATACATACATACATACATACATACATACATACATACATACATACATACATACATACATACATACATACATACATACATACATACACATATAAAACTTTCACTTACAATTGACACATTTGGGTTTCTTCTACCTTGTGAGGATGGTCATGAATTGATTCGGACACGACAGAACACTGTCTCTGAAACTAATCTGTAGACTACCGTATACATTGTCAGAAACAGGTCCATCATTGGTGGGGTTCAAACATGAAACAAAATGAACGGGTTGTTTACAAAGCCAAGAATACACAACTACTACACTGGACTAAGCACCGACATATTAACATACTTTTATTTGCTTTTGTAAAATAATAATATTTTCTACTTATCGGAAATATGTCTATACGTACCTGTAAGGGGTCTGTTGATAAAACCGCGTCCTTTGTAGACCGTTTCGTGTTGACTGGGCCATCTACACGGCAGGACAGATCAGCAACCTCAAATGTAAACTTGTTGCATCCACTTACACGATTACAGAGTTCTTCACACATGCGGGGACCAAAGGGCTTTATGATTTGCCTGTATACATATAAATAGGAGGCAGTGGTAAAACTACATATTGTAGATGTTATGCAAAGTCTTGCAAAGAAGTCCTTCATCTTCTGCTGACAGATGTCTGCATAAACTACTAAAGGCAACGATAGGGTCTCCTGTCCTGAGAGCTCTTTTTATCGAACAAATGAACTCTTGTATTAAAACAGTGAGTTCTGGTCAGGTTGATATTCGCTTGTTTCTGTGTCCTGTTTGAAAATGAAAATGACAAAACCCTAATGTAGGAAGTTAGAAAACGTGTGCAAACGCTGAGAATGTTTTAGTATCTTTTATTTAAAGAAAGATGCGACTATATATTGTAAACTATATATTCCTTAATCAGTGAACGTTTCATGTGGGCACACAGTTGAGTTGTATTTCAAGCAAGGGCTTTGGTCAGTTGGTCATGGAGATAATTCTTCCCACTCTCAGCAGATCGCCCAGTAATTGGTGAGAGTAAAATGCTTTTGGGAATCAACACTTCAATTATGATGTCTATTTCAAAAGGTTTCTTTCGCCTGAGAAACTGTTCATATATCTTTCGAAGCTAATTCTTCAAAATAATGTATTCATGACTACTTGGCTCTGAATAAGTGTATAAAACTGCATGGGTGATGAGATATGGACTTCTTTTGTCGAACAACATTGTAATTATAGTAAACAGTTAGTTCTGGTCAGGTGGATACTCAATTGATTTCTGTGCCTGTGTGGAAATTTCAAATCCTGTACGGTTACGTGAAGTTTTAGCATTTTTCATTAAAAGTGAGTGAGTTTAGTTTTACGCCGCACTCAGCAATATTCCAGCTATATGGCGGCGGTCTGTAAATTATCGAGTCTGGACCAGACAATCCAGTGATCAACAGCATGAGCATCGACCTGCGCAATTGGGAACCGATGACATGTGTCAATCAAGTCAGCGAGCCTGACCACCCGATCCCGTTAGTCGCCTCTTACGACAAGCATAGTCGCCTTTTGTGGCAGGCATGGGTTGCTGAAGAACTATTCTACCCCGGATCTTCACAGGTCTTTTCATTAAAAGAAAGAAATCTTGCCTGACAACCTTGTATTTGTTGTTTACCGCCGCATTCAGCAATATTGAGATCTATGGTGGGGAGTGTAAAAAATCCAGCCAGATAATTTAGTGATCAGTAGTATGAGCATCGATATACACAACTGGATACAATGACATGTGTCAAATAAATCAGCCAACCAGCCTGCCCGATCCCGTTAGTCGCCTCTTACGACAAGTATGGGTTCCTGAAGACCAATTCTAACCCGGATCTTCGGGTTGACAACATCATTGATCGATGATATATTGTAAACGAAGTACTCTATGAGCAGTGAGATCATGTGTGTATGTACACAGTACGGTTATATTTCAAACCAGGACTCTATCCATTGGTCATGTACAAGATTGTTCCCACCCACCATCAGCAGATTGTTCGATAATTGAAATTTCTTAGCACTGTATATACAATAGCTATATACAGGGGTACTTTTCGCCTGAAAACAATCAGATATGCCATGCGAAGGTGATACTCTTAAAACGCATTTACTCTTAAAATAGTGTTACTGAGACTTCTCAGACCCGAGTAAGATTATAAATATTATAGGGGTTATCAGATTTGTTGGCAAGTCTCTTGTTGATTTGGGTTTAGAATGAAATGGCGTAAATCGATCGCTACTATTTTTTTTGTTACAAGAAGCAGTGTTGCATGAGAACAACTTTTAACCCCAAATCTCTTATGGGGCAGGACAATCAATCATGTATTTAAGATCTTGAAATAAATAAAAGCAACAAAACCATTTCCATCTTTAAAGGTGCTAAAACAAAAGTTCAATGTTCGGTTCCGAGAATATCATCTTTCTTGTCCAAGTGAAGTAGAATTCACAAATGTTTTTAGGGGCTGATTGAATATTTCTTGAGATCCTAAATAATTAATACATATTTAATTAAGAATCCGATGTCATTGCCAAGTTGCATCCCTTACACGGCACAGATGCTTATATTTCACATTTATCTGTGTTCGTCGGTTTTACAACTGTTTTTAAAATGTGTATCTGACGTTCTATAACTGAGGTACAAAAGAAACTGATCAGGTAATGGGCATGTTGTGGGGTGATCACTCTCTCGGTGTTCAACTTCTAGGACTGTCAGGTTTCTAGGAATCTGGATACCATATCTCATTAGTCTGGTGATGGTCCATTTTGTACAGCCGAACGTTCAGGCAATGTGGTTGTTCGAAGCCCCGGTCTGCGATCATTACTGATATTCTTGGAATTTGCACGCATGCCTTTCACAGGTATACGACTTCGTTTCATATTGTTGGCGCATAATGATATTCACAAATTCACATTTTTTTTATATACTACTCAAAGCACTGTAAAGGATATATATTGTATTTTACAATGCTTGTGACTTTTTCAAAATGTTACATTTTTTTATAATTTGTTATTGTATTCTTAATATTTTGTTTTACGACAGGATGTGGTATATTCCGTCTTTTGACAAAACTAAATCTTGCTTCATGGAAAGGTAAGCTTGAAATGGCAAGGAGGAAAACTAGACGTTAACATTGGCTAGTGGACACTTTTATTTCAAGAAGCTACCACAGAACGAGTTTGACCCCAATCTATGAAGGGTCCATTTACACCCCGTGTTCCAATTATCATGCCCAGGAGTCGCCATTTATCACAAGCCCCTTAGGCTTTCAACATGAAGAACAAGAATCATTTCAACATGTCATGCTTTATTGTTTACGAACAGTAATACAAACAACAATGCTAACACAATTGAATAAACAAAATACAATTATTTTACTTTGTTTTACACTTAACTGGAAGCATATAGTCTGTTCTATATCATATCCAAATATCCCTAAACATCTCATAAACTATTAAGATAAACAGAAGAGGTTACAGTCCGCCAACGTATGATATCAATATATCTAAATGCACAAAACGTGGTAGATGAATTGTGCTAACCTGATAATACGATCTGGTCAACATTTACCAATTTCATATTACCTTGCATTGCATGTATGAAAATATCTCTCTTGAAAGACTTTGATAGGTTTTGAATGTACAGTGGATAATAAACATGTGTGTAACCAACTGACTGATATAACGACCGGTATTGTAACTCGTGTCAAGGGCACTTTTCGTATATTGTAGTCGAAATGCTTACAACGAACTAAGAATATAACAAGCTAAAATATCTGATCCCTTTGAGTTCGTGATATTTAAACTGAAACAAGAAAGATGGTATCCAATTGGATGTATCTCAAAACACTTGTAACCGAATGGAATAATATTATCATTATAATCTTGAACGTCAATATCCTTAGAACGTTTGGTGAATTCCAAGGTTCGTGAATCATCATTTTTAGCTTGTTGTTTTCGTCACACCACACCCATATCTGAGAGGCAGTTATTTTACTTACAATGCCAAGAAAATCTATCGCTTTTATTTAGTTTAATGAGAAGGAAATGTCTCGAGATGACATCATTTCGCTCACTTAACGGCCGTAGCCAGAACTATATTATCTTTCTATACCGAAATACCTTAAGGGGATACACGTCTCTTCAAACCTGGTCAGGTGCTACACGTTTACATCTTTATGTCAACGTACTAACTATATCATGTATCATGTCTGTTACGAATGTCTGAGATAGATTGAAATCCCAATAACCCAGTGCCATAGAATGTAATGGGTTACATCTCAGGAGATATTTTAGAAGTCTTCATAGTATCCAAAAGGTTTTTGGTGGGTTTGACTTGGCAGTGCTTATTTATCTTAATCTGTAAATAACAATGATCAGATCATCTACACAGTGCTAAGTTACACCGATCGGGTGGTCTTCGTTGATGCAGGTCATGGAATCCTAAATGCTCGATGTTGTTGTGTGTAGCGAGGGCATGGGTCACTGGCTCATAATACTATTCAGGCTTGATCTCGTCACTAAATGGCTGGAAAAATGCCGTAGTGACGTAAAACCCAACTCAACTACTACTACTACTACTACTACTACTACTACTACTACTACTACTACTACTACTACTACTACTACTACTACTACTACTACTACGACTACTACTACTACTACTCAAAAGTAATATGTCAGAATACATGAGAATGTAAAAAAAAACATTGTTGACCTTAAAGACACTTTTGTACAAACACATTCATTGAAATTTCATAAATGCTATTTACACTTTTGCAGTAAATGAATTAGAAAGAATTTTATTGAACACATGTAAAACGTTCTACGATTTCAAAATGTGTTTGATATGTCCATTTCAATATCTCCTGCATGTTTGATTGTTTTTCAATGTCATCAGTTAATGCTACATCATTTAGTGCCACTGCCTATCCATGTATTCATTTGATGCTTATTAACAATGTATATTTAACATTGCATGCGTGATACAGCACCCGTATATCCATGTATTCATTATTGCTTATTAAGAAAGTATACTTAATATTGTATGCATGATAGAAAACCCACAAAAGCAGTACATACGTAGCCTTAAATACCTTTCACAATATGAAAGATGTGGCATCAATACTCTCAGCTATTACACTGAGTCATCGTATGAAGCACATCTTTACTCCTCCTTTTGGGTGAGTTGAAAATACCTTCCCAAACTTCCTATATTTCCAATTCCTTATTACACCAAGTTCATCATCAATCCCGTGTATATAAAAATCATTATTAAAAAAAGCAATGTGTTTTGGGTAGTAGGAAATCGACATAAGCAAAGTATTCATATTCATTGATAAAGAAAAACTGAATAATTCAGTCCCTTTGCTATAATAGAGAAGTGACCGATCTGGATCAAATAACAAATTGTATATTCCTATTCCTTCAACCAGCATTTGCACATTTATACCTTCATATGTTACAGACAGTATTTTGTAAGATGATTGCGCAAAAATCACATTGTTTGAACAATCAAGCACAATCGTACTAGGACTGAACCCTCTGGGGAAAGCGAACGCAGTTTGCATTTTTCTGCCTGTCAATGTCATCTTCTTCACTTTTCCCCGAAATGTTACAAACAGGATATCCTTTTCTTCATCTACTGTCATCGACCTTACCTTTATACCGTGTTGTATAACAGTTAATTTTGAACTGTCTACAGGTACAGACATTATACATTTATGCGCTGCAATCAGCAGTTTTCCTGATTTCTGGACGACAGCGATAGCCGATATTAAAGTTGCCTTCACAACCGGGTGTTTGTGAAGAGAATAGTTACTGAGGAAAATTTGAAGAAAACCTTGATTGTAATCTGCACGTAGTTCTACGATCAGGAGTCGTGTCTTCTGTGTCACTGCGTCTTCTTTCATAACGCAATCTATCAACATCCAAAATAGAACATCTTAATCTTTTCCTCCATTTTCAAGTACACAAGCATATGTAGTAAGGTTGCTGTATTGTTTTATATTATTGCAATTTTATCTTAATAAAAACATACAATATGCAAAAACATTGGTGAAACAACAGGAACATGCACTTATGTTAGGTAATGAAATAGAATGTCGTTGGCAGCAAGTTGAGATCAACCTTCCAATCACAACACGGTAGGGGTCAAGAGGCACTTGAATTCGGATAGCAAGAGCAAGAGGGTTTTATAGCTGATTAACCATTGTCACTCGTATTGTCACAGCAATGTGCTGTGCGTTTCCGTGGCCAAGGGCAACAGGCCCAGACCACGACCGACTAATCACAATGATGGTATTAAGAAATGTAATGCAAACTGCTGTTCAGATGAGGGACTGTTCACAACAGGCAACAGGAGCAAGTGAATATGCAAAGATGGAGCAAAATCGTCTGCACGTGTCATCCCACAACTTACAATGACTAGCTGAACTGCGCTCTAATTTGTTCATGACAGAGTCATAGGTGAATAATATCAGTTCAACCGCATTGCACTACTCGCAGTGCGATTTGGCGCTACGTGTTCTGCAAGAACTGCAAGATGATAATGCACGCGCTCACGGTGCCTGGAGTATGGTTTGCCAAATAAATAGGGCGTGCACATCAACGGAAGACGTGTACGTTAATGACAAAACCCAATGGCCATTGTCAGGGAACTTAGTACTGTCATCAGCCATGAGTGGAGGAGCATGAGGTATAGGTCGACTCATCAGAAGCATGCCTCAGTAGATAGAAAACTCACTATCACGCACGCACAAACAAACGCACGTACTAACACACACACATACATAAACACACACACACACACGCACGCACGCACGCACACACACACACACACATACATACACACACACACATACATACATACATACATACATACATACATATAAAACTTTCACTTACAATTGACACATTTGGGTTTCTTCTTTCTTGTGAGGATGGTCATGAATTGATTCGGACACGACAGAACACCGGCCCTGAAACTAATCTATAGCCAACCGTTTAGAGCCAAGGTGGTGTTCAATTATCAAAAAATGAATGGGTTGTTTACAGTGCCAACAATATGGACTACAGAACTACAAAACTGGATTATACGACCATTTGGTTTTTGTAAGTATGATAACGTATTGTATTTATCAAAGATATTTCTATACGTACCTGTAAGGGGTCCGTTGATAAAACTGTATCCGTTCTAGACCTCTTTGTGTTGACTGGGCCATCTACTCGACAGGAAAGATCAGCAACCTCAAATGTAAACTTGTTGCATCCACTTACACGATTACAGAGGTCTTCACAAATGCGGGGACCAAAGGGTCTTTATGATTTGCCCCTGTACATGTATATAGGAGGCAGAAGTAATACAGCATATCACTGAAGTTATGCAAAGACTTGCAAAGTAGTCCTTCATCTTCTGCTGACAGACACCTTCAGAAACTACTAAGGCAATGACCTGGTTTTCTGTACTAAGAGCTCTGTTCAACAAATATATACCTGTAATAAAACAGTTAGTTCTGCACAGGGGGATCCTCAGTTCTCAGATGGTTTTAGATGTACAGTTTGGAACTGACAAATCCCTTTTGTCGAAGGAGGAAACTAATTATTGGCAAGCATTCAGTCACTGCAAAATGTCAGAAATTTTATCTAAAGAAGCAAGTCTTCCTTAACAATAGTTTAAACATCAAACGGCAATGATATATTGCAAATGACATACTCTTTGACATATGAAAGTTTTATGTGGACACTCGGTTGAGTTAAATTTCAAGCCAGGGCTTTGGTCAGTTGGTGATGAAGATAATTTATCACACTCAGCAGATCGCCCAGTAATTGGTGACAGTAAGGAATTGCTTCTGGGAATCAACACTTCAATTATAGTGGCTATTTCAAATGGTACTTTTCGCCTGAAAAACTTTTATCTATCAATCGAAACTGACACTCTTAAAAAATGACTACTTTGTTTATAAAATTGCTTGGGTGAATAAATATGTAGCTCTTTTGTTGAATAAAAGTGGAGTTTTAGTAAACAGTTAGCTCTGGTCAGGTGGAATCTGAATTGATTTCGGTTTCTTGTGTGGAAATGTCAAATCCCTTGTGTAGGAAGTAAGGGAAAGCATTTTCTGGCACGTGGCGTTTTAGCATACTTTGTTTAAAGAAAGAAATTTTGTCCCACAACCTTTTATTTGTTGTTTAACGCCACATTCAGCAATATTCTAACTTTATGCCGGCAGTCTGTAAATACGTCTTTGAGAAGCATTTTAGAAGTTGTATAGAAGTTGTATAGATGAAGGAAAACCATGCTCTATGGAATGAGTACGACGTTTCGTTGAAGGTACTAACACCGTTATAAAGCAAGTGATACAGAGAGTTGTAACATGGAGAATATATACATAGCTGCATAGTGTGTATATACAAATGACATGGTTTATATACATTGGATTGCTAATTAGTGATTTGAGCAGAGTAGGTTGATGTACAGAGTGATAGTGCTTAAAACAATATGCATAATGAGTTTATACAACAGATGAGTTGATAATCGTGAATTGAAGAGAGTAGGTTGATGTGCACGTTGATTGGTTGTGATTACAATACACAAAAGGGAGCATAGAAGCCAATTGGACGAGGTATGGGTGGATTACTGGTGATCTTTAATTAGGTGGTGATAGGCTGAGGAGATAAAATAACCTTGATCTCTGTTCATGGTGGGGTTGAAGCGTTGGATTTTTATGGCTTCAAGAAGTTTCTTAATCTTGTCGGTTGCTTTCCAGAATTTGGATGTTATCCCAAAGGATAGCATGGTCAGGGTTGGCTTGGGTGTGGTCGGCTTTTGCGAATTTGGAGTCTTTTTTTCTGGACTGAAGTTTTGTGTTCTTTAATTCGTGGTGGGAGAGGGCGGGACGTTTCACCTACGCAAGAGTCTCCACATTGGCAATTGATCTGGTAGACTACTCCTGTGGGGTATTCTTTAGTTGTTGATGGGGGTTTGCCTGTGGCTTGGAGGACTTTTTGGAGGGACTTGCCTTTCTGGAACAGAACGTCTGTACCTGCTTGCTGCTGAAGTAGTCGTCTCATCTGGTGGCTGACTTCTGGGACATACGGGATACTTATTATTACGAAGGGTGCTGATTGCCGACGGGGTGATTTATCTCTTGGGTTGAGGGTGGTTCTGATGACGTTGTTAACTAACTTAGGTGGTACTGGTTATAATGGATGAAGACATGGCGGAAGTGATTTCTAGGGCTTCTGTTGTCAAGCGGATGTTCTTGGCTCTTCGTCTACGGGTAGAAATGATGCCTTTCTTAACCTGCAGAGGGTGATTGGAGGTGAAGTGGAGATATTGGTCGGTATGAGTGGGTTTCCTGTAGACAGTGGTGGAGAGCTTGTTTTTTTGTTTCTGAGCCAGGACGTCAAGGAAAGGGAGTTTGTTGTCAGATTCTTCTTCCATTGTGAACTGCATACGGGGATGTTGAGAATAGAGGTTTTGGATGGACATCCGATCATCCGATCATCCAACCATCTCATCATCCTCATGCATTGCGTCACAAATCTAAAATATTGGGTCACAATTATAAAATATAAACTCACCAGAGTCTTGACATTTACAGTGAGAGCAAATATACCGAATGGTATCATATTGTTGTCGCGTAATCACGAAATCACATTTTTTATATTCCACTACCTGCAGTGAAAAGGATGTACATTGTGTTATTCAACACGCTGTTTGTGACTTTTTAAAAATGTTAAACTTACATTCTGATGTCTTTTAGCGGCATTTAGAAGTTGTTATAGATTTAAAAGACATTTTATGGATTTAAGCTTCTGTATTCTTTCCCACACAACGTTTCGGGATCATTCTAAGATGCCTAGCGGTTAGAACAATCGAAAAAAAAAACCAACATTATCAGACAATAACGGTATAGTTTTTTGATGACGTAACAATTGAATGACGTTATTCCGTCACTGCGCCATTCTAGTGTGCCCCCTCGTAATTGAGCCCATTTTACATTACGTCACAATGTAAGCGACGTCACGAAGCATGTCAGTTCTCATCGCCTTGTACGGCCTCCTACAGTAAACTACTCCGTTGCATCCCGTTTCTTGGTTTGCAGCTAACATCACTGGTGGAAACATTACGTTTATGTTTTACGACGGTTAAAATGTGTCAATTCGACTCACAAGTTTTCAGCAACACTGTAACGTTAACGCAAGCGTCCTCGTACTTTAACTATACTTTAACTATACTAGTTCAGGGCGAAAGTGTGCTATTACACTATACATGGTGGTAGAGCGTAGTGCATTTCTTAATGACAGAGCCCTTCATCAGGTGAAGAGACAGTTGACTCTATGACGTCGACACTATGACGTCATAACTGCGTTATGACGTCACAATACATGTGACATCCCAATCCACAAGGAAGAGTACAGTATAAGTGAAGTTGAAAACTTAAACTGTTAATAATATAATGATGATTAATTCATGCTAGATAG
Organism: Haliotis rubra; assembly: GCF_003918875.1. Lineage (NCBI taxonomy): Eukaryota > Metazoa > Mollusca > Gastropoda > Lepetellida > Haliotidae > Haliotis > Haliotis rubra. The sequence goes on along the minus strand of NW_025765153.1, from coordinate 191,587 downwards.
TTCCATCCGCTTATGATGCACTCATCCACCAAGCCCAATCTACTGTATAAATTCTGCTGTATAAACATTTCATTATTATTTGTACATCATTGGCTTCCACGCCTTTCCTTTGTCTACTCTCTGGCTTCATCAGCCTTCTGCCTAGCCAATTATGTATATTATGTTGTTTTCTTTGTTACATTGTTACATCCAGTATATATATACTTGCCCCTTCTTCATGTTCCATTATGTTTGACAACGGTACAAGAATCTGTATCGAAACGTCGCACTCACAAATAAAACGAAGTTGTTATCCATAAAGTTTGTTCTATATTGTACTTCCTAACTTCTTAAATGCCACTCAAAGAAGTTAACTAGAATGTTATCAACACTTGTCAGTTAATTTAAAGGGATACTGATTTCCGAAAGGTAGTTGTCGTTTTTATTGTTCTTTTGTCGTGCATACCCGGATGATGCAGAAAGTAATTTCGACTGGTTCACGAACATTGATAGTAAAATGTCGTATCGCCACATTTATTTGGAAATGTCTCCTTTGTGGCCCCTTAATATTTCTGTTATTTATCAAACTGCCTGCAAAATATCTTCAGTGCATTATGACAGTTCTAAACATTGCAATGTGTTACTTCATCACCCACTGTTTTGAAAGTTTAACGTACCTCTTCATATCTTTGACTTGCAAACTTGTTGCATAATTGATCGATTTTTTATATGTTTTTATGCACTTTGTTACTTTATACAACACCTGTTGATATGTCGAATACAGGCACAACTTAGTTATGTGTGACTTTCATCGAAGAACTTCCCAATGGTAACGAAAATGAAGTGGAATGATTCTGCTCAATGCTGCAACATATGGATGAACAACTATTCGTAAGATACAATCGACAAAGGTTATATGTATAATATCAGGCAGCTACCCTGGTCGAGGAATGTTTCCATAAATATCCCTACTAAGGAACAAATATCCAATACATCTGCAGTTGATAAAGAAACTAATTCCATGTCACCTGTAATTAAACGATCTAATATTGCAAAGTATATTCACGGTTTAAAGATATTATACTTCATGAAGCTCGCGCAGCTGGTCTTGTAAATTTGTTGCAGGTTTCTCACATTTGTGTAAAGGCTAATTTGTCAGATGAGATAGCACACGTGGTACTTATTTTCATGAATTCAATCACTTAGTTGGACAACAATGAGCAAATACTCGACGTATTATCGGTTAAACCGCTCAAATAAGGACAGTGTATGGTGTCATCTATGTTAGTAAACTTAGATACACACTAACCTTTGACAAAACTAAATTTTGCTTCGCTTCCACTTGTATGTTACATAACATGCAATACATTTCCCACGTAAGAACTGAATTTATAAGGGCGAGTAATTACCTCAGACACGAGAAATGCCAAATTGGAACTTTTGTCATGTAATCTGAGTGGTGTTATGACTAATAATGCCAGTTACAAATTAAGCATTAAGTGAATGATAACAAATATGCACATTTTGCTTTATACCACCAAACATCTATAGCAACAAGGAGTAGTAATCGTGTTGCCTAAATACAGAAGGGCCGTTGCTGTTTTGAGGATATGAACCGGACTTCATTGTTGCAAAAATAATATGTACACGAATTTACATATACACATGTTTACAAAGTACTGCATCCATTGGGCAGCCGGCAGTCAGTTTGTCTGCTTGTTCAGGTTGAAGAAATTAATGAGCATGGGTCATTCATTTGGTATTTGAAATGCGTATAAACATCGTCTCTAAGTTTGGTGTCCTTACAGACAAAAGACAAGTCTCATGTTACGTTCATTGTTTTCACAATCATTTTGTTTTGGAAAATAGTGCTTTTGACCATTAGAGAGAACCCGAGCATTACAAAAATATATGCGTGGGTGTAAGTCTCTACTCCTTGTCAAGCCGTTCGAAATAAGAAGAGCAATCTCACTCGATACCTTATTTTCCTCTTAAGAGGGTAGCACCACGCTGTAGCAAGGAAAAGTAGGTTTGAAATGGCAAGAAGGAAAACTTGACGTTGGCATTGGCTAGTGGACACTTTTACTTAGAGAAGCTACCACTGAACGAGTCCGACTACAATCTATGGAACGTTCATTCACACCTCCTGTTCCAATTATCATGGCTAGGAGTCGCCATTTATCACAAGCCCTTCAAGCATTTAACATAAAGAACAAGTATCATTTCAACATGTCATACTTTATTGTTTACGAACAATAATACAAACAATAATACCAACACAATTGGAAGCAAACATCCCATAAACTAATAAGATAAGTAGAGGAGGTTATAGTCCGGCAATCAATATATCTAAATCCACTAAATTATGCTAACCTGTAAATGCGATCTGGCTTAAAATTTACCAATTGCATATTTCATTGCATTGCATTGCAAATAACTTTGGTAAAATGCTCCCTCTTGAAAGACAGATATTGAATGTGCACTGGATAACGAACGCCCTTACAACGAACTTCTGATATAACGAACTGTTTTGTCATTTTTGTCCAGGCCACTTGCAGTATAGTTTAGTCGAAATGCTTATAACTACCTAAACTACGGCCACTTTGATTATGTGCACAGTTTATGTCATCAACACTTGTCAGTTTTCGTATGGCTGTGTGTAAGGGGCCATTTATAATTTATGGCTAAGGGGGTGATGATGATTTTAAGGGGGGTCACCCATTTTGTTCTGGGGAGCTAGGGGGGTCAGCAATTTTGTTCACAGGTACCGGGGGTGAGGGTGTTCAGCAATTTTGTACATAAAAATATGTTTAAAATTATGCTTAGAAAATATGGGAAGGGGAGGGTGAGGGTGAACTGATTTTTTACATGACATGCAGGGGGTGTCACTTATTTTGTACATGAATTTTAGGGAGGGGGTCAATGACATTGTACATGCTTCTACATAAAAATCATCATCAACAACAACACACACACACACACACACACACACACACACACACACACACACACACACACACACACACACACACACACCCTAGCCATAAATTATGAACGGTCCCTTACACACAGCCATACGAAAAGCATTCAAACTGAAATAGGAAAGCTGGCATTCAATTTGTTGTATCTCAAAAAACTTGTAACTGACAGTATGGTATGATATTAATATTCTGAAGTTGACCATCTTTTTTCTTTCAACCAGTATATGAGTATTTGTACATTCGTATGTTACTGAAAATATTTTGTAAATTGCATGTTTGAAGGATCAAGCACAATCGTACTCGTACTGCGAATGCAGTTTCTATGTTTCTGTCAATCAATGTAAATAATGTTCTTCACTTTTTCCTGAGAGGTTACAAACAGAATATCCTTTTCCTCACCTACCGTCATTGATGTTGCTATTATTCTTCGTTGTATCACTCTAATTTTGGAAGTGCCTATGGGTAAATTTATTACTTTGTAATTCGCCGCTATCAGCAGTTGTTTAGATTTCTGGACGACGGTGATAGCTGATACCCGCCTCACTCTAACAGGCGGATGGGTCTTAAGGGAGCCATTACCAAGGAACAGTTGGTGGAACTCTGTGTTAGATGCTGCATGTAGTTCTACAATCAGCAGTCGTGTCTCCGGTGAACTTTCGATGACTTCTTCTTCTCTCATTACGGAATCTATAGACATACAAGATAAAACATCTGGATGTTCTTGTTTTCAAACGTATTGAGGCATGTTGCTGTATTATTTGACATTATTGCTGGGTTTTCATTGCAGACATATGTAACTGCTACTGATTCAAGTAAGTAAGTCAAAGTAAATGTTTGTATTGTATTCGATTGCATGTTTGCATTCGATTGCATGAGATCATTACCTGGGATGCTCCGCACGCACGCACGCACGCACGCACGAATGCATGCGCGCAAGCACGAACGAACGAACACACGCGGATTCATATTAAAGGGACACTGATCCGGAGCAATTAGTTGTTGCTTTTGTTTTTGTTTTCCCCCGCGACTACCCGGATGATATTCCAGAATTCTTGATTGGGTTGCAATCCCTGCTGCGCCACTCACAAGAGCAACTGGTAATATAAGTATAATATGCATATCCTTTAATAGATAAACAAAGATAAAGCCATTTTTACACATTAATCATCTACATTAATTATAACAAATGAACACAATTTGAAGTTTAAATTCATCTGCGAGTGATAAAAAATGTAAGGACTGAAAAAATACCCGAAGTCAATATACTTTTGTCTTATAATTCTAATGAATTTATTATCGTATTTTTATGCATTTCGGAACTTCATAAAAAGTACATGTTCTGATTTCAGTAAATTTCTAACATGGCTGTAATATCCAGACATTTTATAGATTGCCAGTGTAAAACATACTTCACACACACACTCTAAGTGCGACATAGAGTATGTTGTCAAATTAATTATGAGTCAAATTAATTTAAAAAATACAAAAACTTAAATTACAACCGACTAAAGTTATAGCAATAATATCAGGCTATTACCTTGTTCGAGGAATTTATCCATCAATATCCACATAAAGGAATGATATACCATTCATCTGCAGCTGACAAGGAAACCTGATCCATGTCATTTGTCTAACATAAATCAAATTGTATGTAGTGATTTGTTTCTCAACTGGTCACGTGACTTTGTTTTAGGTTTTTTGTCACAATGGTGTATAGTCCCATTGGTCACTTAAGCACACCTGGCAACTATTTGCATGGTGTCGACTATTCTTTAACAAAGGTATTTAGTTAGACAACAATGAGCAATCAGTCAACCTATTGCTGGTTAATCCATTGAAGAATAAAACCGTTTTTACACACAGGCACTTTAGGACAGAATGTGGACGTGTTTAGTAAATCAATAGACATAAACACTGACTGACTGACTGAGTTTGGTTTTACGCCGCTTTTAGCAATATTCCCGCAACATCACGGCGGGGGACATCAGAAATGGGCTTAACACATTGTGCCCATGTGGGGATTCGAACCTGGGTCTTCGGCGTGACGAGCCAACGCTTTAACCACTAGGCTACCCCACCGCCCCAAATCTGCTGTGCAAGATAAAAGACGTTAATCAATCAGTGTGCTATCGGTTAATCCTTTCTTCGATGTTTGTGATTTTAACTCCTCTTGCTGTACTTCCATGTGCATATTACATAACATGTAATGCATTTGCAACATCAGACCAAAATTTATAGCCCTGAGTATCCATTCCAGACACGAGAAATGGAAACCTATTTCAATCAAATAAGAACTACGGAGATATTTTCAAATAGCGGCATCTGAACGACACCCATTGTTTATGTAAAAGAAATTCTTCCAATGAGGACAGCTGCCTAGAACCCGTGTCCGTCGGTGTACGGAACTTTGCCCACAGGAACTCCACCCACCACAATTTTACAGGGGTGGAATTTTGTCCACAATATTAATATTATAATACAACATTACATAAAATAAGTATGTATTATTTTATTGAACTACACAGAAACAGCATATAATATAGCGCATTGGTAGAGTTCAAAATGAATAGCACTTGAACACTTTTAGTTCATACTAATACATCTAAACATTTTAGTTCGGTCTAATAGTGGCACCAGTGTTTGATCTCTATTAAAATTGTATATCATGAGTAGTGTGAGTAGTAAGGTGAGTATTTAGATAGGCAAAAATTTATATTGTGGGCAAAGGTCCTCCCATGTAAGAGTTATGGTGTACAGAGATCCTGGTGGGCAGAGTTCCTGTGGGCAAAGGTCCTCCCATGTAAGAATTATGGTGGATAGATATCTTGATCGAAAGAGTTCCTGTGGGCAAAGACCCTGGATTCGTGTCCGTCACGTTCGAAAGAGCAGGGACTGCTGACCTAACGCAATTAGATTGTTGGCATGAAACATTAATCGCTCTGGATCAGTGTCCCTTTAAAGTTCCTATTTCATCGCATGGATCAGTTCTTTGAAACCAATTTTGTTTGTATTCGATTGCATGAGATCATTATCTGGGGTACTTCAGACACACGCATGCATGCACACAAGCACACACGCACGAATGAACGCCGGCACTTGGATTCATACTAAAGTTTCTATTTCATCATATGGATCAGGACTTTGAAACCAATGTAAGGATTTTCACATTCCAATGGCGAAAACGTTCACTTACATTTGAAACAGTTTGGATGATTTTTCCTTGTGAAGATGGTCATGAATTGATTCTCACACGACAAAACACCGCCCCTGAAACTAATATACAGTCGACTATTGTCAGATACAGGTCCATCACTGAGAAATCATTACTTTTACAAAACCAACAATACAGACTACAAACCTGGACTATGCACCGTGTTATGAGAGGGTGTAATTTGTAATTTGTAATATCACATTGATTTAGTGATAATTATTATGGGTCACAATGTTTAAAGTTTTGAGTGTGGGTTTTGGCTCGCATCTCGCATCATATATGATATATTCAGTGGCAATAATATTTGTAGCGGCACGCCTTTTTGATAGCGCCTCCCTTGGGGCAATCTTTTGTACTTGTCTTGACTTCCTGTCTTGTGTTTACGATGGCTTTCGTGAACGTTCAGGGAGAATATTGATGGAGCCTAGCTTAGCTAGAATGCTCGAGAACTATCTAAAGGTTGGTTGTTGCCTTGTGCGACGGGACTTTCACATGACAGGATTTATACACATCTATCTGCCATCATCAAGCTGACCAACATCTCAAGACTGACCGTGCTTGTCTATTCAACTGTTGTCATTGTAAACAACCTTCACTCAGTATATTTGTTCTCACTGTGAATGTCAAGACTGATGAGTTAATATTCTATATACTCTTCCAAAAAAGAAACGCATAGGGGATTGAGAATTTTCTATTGCATTTTCATATCGGCAATCGATCTATAGACTATGTTTATGGTTGAATGATGTGATGTATGTGATTTTTAATGGTTATGTTGCGCAAACACAACCAAAAAAACTTCATGTTACCGTTGTCAGCAATTGTGAAGAAAGTGCATGAAATTCGCTCGCAACGCACATTTTTATCACAGTGCACGTGAAATGAGTGGAATTCATCAGTAGAGACTATGACTATAAAAGCCCGATACATTTACTCCATTGTATCACAAATATTGATGAGGTATGAACGACGCAAAATGCCAAGACTGAATCCCGCTGACCGGAACATTGCTATTGGACGTCTGGAAGCTGGAAAAAGCCAGTCTGCCGTTGCACGTCAATATAACGTCCACCAAAGCACAATATCTCGTCTGTGGGCCCATTATACAGCATTCAATTCGACGCGAAATCGCCCAAGAAGTGGACGACCACGAGTGACCACCCCTGCTCAGGATAGGTATGTCCGGGTGTTCCACCTACGTCATCGGCAAGCCACAGCCACGGATATAGCAGGACATGTGCCAGGTGTACGTCGAGTATCCGACCAAACGATCCGCAACCGTCTGAGAGAAGCGGGACGCCCTATGGTTGGGCCTGTGTTGCGCTGTCTACATCGACGTCGACGTCCACGTTGGTGCACCACCGTACAGCCCTGGAATCTGTCTAACTGGAGGAGAATCTGGTTCAGTGATGAATCACGTTTACTCCTGCAACACCATGACGGAAGACAAAGTGTGTACCGACGTAGGAATGAACGTTACGCGCCCAACTGCGTACGACAGGACGATCGCTTCGGTAGGGGGGAATCTTATGATGTGGGGTGCTATATCATACACCGAGAGGACCGACTTAGTGCTGGTTCAGGGGAATCTAACTGCAAACCGGTACATCAACCAGATTCTTCGTCCACACGTCCGTCCTATTATCAACCGCCAGCGAGAGATCTTACAGCAAGATAACGCCCGACCCCATACAGCACATGTGACAATGGCCTACGTCGCCAATGAGAACATTATTCTCTTGCCATGGCCGTCCAGGTCCCCAGACTTGAACCCCATAGAACATCTTTGGGATCAGCTGGATGGACGTGTACGTCTACGTCAATGGGTCCCGCAGACGCTTGGAGAACTTGCAGTGGCGTTACAGGAGGAATGGCGGAGGTTTCCCCAGGCAAGAATCCAACGTCTCATTCGGTCTGTTCCGAGGAGGTGTCCAGCAGTGATAGCAGCTCGTGGTGCTCACACTAGGTACTGATTATAACGCCTCATTGGGCCACACCTTGTGCAGTGACTATTATGACAATGCAATGATACTATTTCGAATACAGTTGTCAATCTGTGTACAGAATTTTGGCTCTCTAGGTCATTCTGCTATGAGGTATGCTCGATTAAATAAACACAATATATATCCTGATTTTTCCCTATGCGTTTCTTTTTTTTTGAGAGTGTATTTGTGACCCAATATTTTAGATTTGTGACTCAATTGCATTTTACTAGAAGTCTGTATTGTCATTCATTGTAGCTTGCTCATTGTTTGTTCAATATACCATTGAATATTTTAGACTTGTCTGTGTTCTAATTTGCTATTATCAACCGTAACAACCGACACATGAACTTAGGTCCGTTTGTTTTTGTAAGAATAATAACATTCTGAAGTTATCTAAAATATTTCTATACGTACATGTAAGGGGTCCGTTGATAAGACAACATCCTTTGTAGACCGTTTCGTGTTAACTGGGCCATCTACACGGCAGGAAAGATAGGCAAACTCAAATGTAAACCTGGTGCATCCACTTACACGATTACAGAGGTCTTCACACATGCGGGGACCAAAGAGCTTTATGCCTTGCCGGTATACATATATATAGGAGGCAGTGGTAAAACTGCATATCATTGAAGTTATGAAAAGACCTGCAAAGTAACCCTTCATCTTCTTTTGACAGATTCCTTCAGAAACTACTGAGACAATGACCTAGTCTCTTGTCCTGAGAGCTTTTTGCCGAACAAATGTATACTTATAACACAACAGTGAGTTCTGGTCAGGTGGGTACTGACAAAACCCTTTTGTCGGAAGCTGGAAAACACCTGCTAGCACGTTTGCAATAGCTGAGAGGTTTTAGTATTTTATTATTTAAAGAAAGAAGACTTGCCTGAGAACATTTTAAAATTAATCGACAATGATATATCATAAACGTTAGACTCTTTGACATTTGAAAGTTTCATGTGGGCACACAATTGAGTTAATTTTCAGCCAGGGCTTTGGTCAATTGGTCATGGAAATAATTCTCCAAACACTCGCTCAGTAATGGTAGCAGGAATGAGTTGCTTCTGGGAATCAACACTTCAAATATAACGGCCATTTCAAAAGGTACTTTTCGCCAGAAAAAACCATAAATATATCATTAGAAGCCGATACTCTTCAAAATAATGTCTTCAAGGCTATTTGGCTCTGAGTAAGTTTATAAAATTACATGGGTGATCAAATATGTAGCTCATAAAATTTGAGTTATGGTCGGCAGTTAGTTCTGGTCAGGTGGATACTCAGTTGCCTTCTGTGTCCTTCTGTGTGGAAATGTCAAATCCCTCTTGTAAGAAGATGGGAAACACTTACTGGCATGAGTGCAAGCGCTTAGAAGTTATGAAAGCATTTTATATTTAAAGAAAGAAATCCTGTCTTACAACCCTTTTTTGATTGTTGTTTAACGCCAAATTCAGCAATATTCTAGCTTTTGGTAGACTGGACCAAAAGATCTAGTGAACAACAGTATGAGCATCGAACTACGCTCGATCTCTTGTCGATATATGGGTTTAGCAATGAAATAACGTTAATCGATCGCTTCTATTTCAGTGAAAGTGTCATGTGTACCCGTACACAGTGCAGTTATATTACCAGCAAGGACTTTGTCCATTGGTCATGTGCATAATTGTTCCCACCTACCATCAGCAGATCGACAGATAATTGATGCCAGAAAGGAATTTCTAAGCACCGAACACACAATTGATATTTGCAAAAGATACTTTTCGCCTGTGAACAATTAGATATGTCATGCAATGTTGATGCTCTTTTAAATACTTTCTTTATGACTTTTCAACCCTGAATAAGCTTCTAAAAATTAAAAAGGTTCTCAGGCTTATTGGCACTGTTTTTGAAATGAATGACGCAAAGGATCGCTTCTACATTTTTTAAGTGAAGCTGTGCTGCATTGGAACCAGAATTAACTCTAAATCCTTCATTGGGGGCCCAGAACAATCAATCACGTGTTTCTCAAGTATTCAAGTTGTGGAATCACCAAAGATTTGGACTGAGGACATTCAGTTCTGGTTACGCTTTTGAAACAAAAACAACAAAACCATTTCCATCTTTAAAAATCCTAAAACCAGAGTTCAGTGTTCGGTTCTGAGTATGTTATCTTTGTTATCAGAATAAGATAGACTGTATCTCAGGGGATGTGAAATAGAGTTACACATACAAGGGTGGAGCTGATGCTCTTTTTAATACTTTCTTTATGAAAATTCAACCCTGAATAAGCTTCTAAAAATTATAAGGGTTCTCAGACTTATTGGCATTGTTTTCGAAATGAATGACGCAAAGGATCGCTTGTACATATTTTAAGTGAAGCTGTGCTGCATGGAACCAGAATTAACCCTAAATCCCTCATGGGGTTCCCAGAACAAGCAATCACGTGTTTCTCAAGTATTCAAGGTTTGGTAACACCAAAGCTTTGGACTGACGACATTCATTTCGGTTACGCTTTTGAAACAAAAACAACATAACCATTTCCATCTTTAAAAATCCTAAAACCAGAGTTCAATGTTCGGTTCTGAGTATGTTATCTTTGTAGTCACAGTAAGATTGACTGTATCTCAGAGGCTGTGAAATAGAGTAAGACAAGGGTGGAGCTGATGGAATATTACTTGATAACCAACATAATTAAAATCAATCTAATTGAATATCTGATGTCACTGTCGAGTTCTATCCCATAGACAGAAACTCCGTACGAATCCTGGTTTGACATTTATCTGTGTGACTGACGTAGAAAAGAAAGTACACACCAGGTGTTTTGCAAATATAGTTTAGAAAACAACGACACGATCGTCACGCACTACATGGCCTATGCGTTCGAAAAAACCGTAGACAATTAGGTCTATGTTGACGGGTTTGGGATATGATAGTTGATAGGTCTGGATGCCCACAGCACGTAGTCGTCTTATCACTGAATTCGTCCCGGTGAAGACCATATATATTGTGCAAGCATTTGTGTTTTACAATTACGTGGGTGTTCAATCTTTCTTTAAATGCTACAATAAATCGATAAAAAACAAATTAATGCAATTTCGTAAAATACAATCGAAAAAAGTAGTATCAATAACATAGGTTACCATGGTTGAGGAACGTATATATCAATATACCAATTAAGGAACAATATCCCATCAAACTGCACGTGATAAATAAACCAGATGAATGCCACCTGTACTTTAACTATCTAATATTGTAAAGCATATATAACGTTTAGGGACATTATAACGCATAAAACCTGCTCAACTGCCGACGTAACTTTGTTTCAGGTATCTCACATTTGCGTAAGGACTCATTGGTCAGATCAGATGACACACGAGCTAATCATGAAGTCCATCACAAGCCCTTTAGGCATTCAACATAAAGAACAAGAATCATTTCAATTTGTCACGCTTTATTGTTTACGAACAATTGATTAAACAAAGTACAATTCTATGCTTTGTTTTCCATTAAACTGGAAGCATACTGTCTGTTCTATATCAGATTAAAATAGCCCTAAACATCTTATAAACTATTAAGATAAATAGAAGAGGTTATAGTCCGCCAACGTATGATATTAATATATCAAAATGCACAAAACGTGGTAGATGAATTGTGCTAACCTGTTAATATGATCTGAGTTAAAATTTACCAAGTTCATATTTCCTTGCATTGCACATACGAAACAAAAACTAGGGTAAAATACTTTCTCTTGAATATACAGGAATACGCTTATAACGAACTTACTGATATAACTGATCTGTAATGTAGTTCTATTCAAAGGCACTTGTAGTATATTTGAGTCGAAATGCTTATAAGGAACTAAGATTATAACGAACTTACTGATATAACTGATCTGTAATGTAATTCTAATCAAAGGCACTTGTAGTATATTTGAGTCTAAATGCTTATAAGGAACTAAGATTATAACGAACTTACTGATATAACTGATCTGTAATGTAATTCTAATCAAAGGCACTTGTAGTATATTTGAGTCTAAATGCTTATAAGGAACTAAGATTATAACGAACTTACTGATATAACTGATCTGTAATGTAAATCTATTCAAAGGCACTTGTGGTATATTTTAGGCGAAATGCTTATAACGAACTAAAATACGTGATCCCTTTGATTTCGTGATTAATCAAAGAGCGCAGTTTACTCTTCATTGTTTGAACAGATCAATCAATCCAACATGGGTATGTTTCCTCTCAATACCATACAATATAGGTTAACATGTATAACATCTAAACTTACACACAACCATACGAAAAGCATTAACACGGAAAGATGGTATCCAATTGGATATCCAAACAATTTGGTTTGGTGAATTAAATGGTACATAAATCATCATTTTTAGCTCGTTGTTCTCCTCACACCACACCCATATCTGAGAAGCAGTTATTTTACTTATAACGCCAAGCAATTTTATATCTTTTAATTTTACTGAACTGAAAATATCAATTTTGTCTCGAGATGACATTATTTTCATCACTCACTAGTCAGAACTATATTGTCTTTCAATACCGAAATACCTAAGGGAATATATTCATACCTGGTCAGGGGCTACACGTTTATGTCTTCATATCAACTGAATCTATCATGTACCATGTCTGCTACTAATGTCTCAGATGGATTGAAATCCCTACACCATAGAGTATAATGGGGTACATCTTGATATTAACATGACTTTGAATGAAATATTTGAGTGACTTTCCAGGCTTGTTGTGGGAAAAATCGAAATGTTCCCAAGAAACAAAAGTCCGAGGATGTGAGATCAACTTTTAGATATCTTTTGTTTGAGACAATTTCAAGATACTGGTGATATCAACAAAATCTCCCAGGACCATCATTTCTAAAGATATTCATATTTACAACAATAAATATACCATCTTATTGGCAGGCTTTTATGAACCGAAAACTTTATAATCTCATAGAGTAATATATTCACCAAACAGATAGATAAAGAGTTCCAACATATTGTCGGCAGGTGTCCAAAGTATTGACAAAAATGAAAATAATATGCTGACAACTGATATTCCTGATTCAGAGCTACACAAGAAAAATCAGAATGTCATACAAAGCTTTACTGTTAGTTATATACATTTTCAATACTGTTATTCCTTGTTCGCTGTAGCATTTGTGTGATTTTAAATTATGGCTTAACTTTCCGAGAATCGACAGCGTATGAAGGGATGGCATATATCCAGCTAGGGAACATGCAAGTAGCTAAGGTACTGTAAGTCCCCAGGGTTCCTAGTATGGTGATTTACCTTCGGTTGCTTGCGATCTATAGCCCGTTTTTTATATTGTACTGTCCAAATTTGAAAACCAGTTTTAGAGATAGATACTAGTTTTATTTTCGTGTCTGTGCTATTCTAGTTGGTTTTAATGTCCTTCGTCGACAGGCTTTTAGTGATTTACCTGTATTTATGAAAGCTTGTTTTAGTCACGATATGGCTGAAATATTACCAAAATGACTTTCACTTTTAACTCACTCACTCACTATACTTTATTCGAAACTAAACAAGGAAACTCAGAATGTCATGCACAGTTTTACTGTAGTATTTCCTTAATAACAGTAAAAATATCATCTCCAGATTTGTGTGAACCCAAAACTAATAACCTCACAGAACAATAAATTCTTCAAACAGAAGGATAAAGGGTTCGAACATATGGACATTAACACATTTTTGTCAGTCAGAGTTCAGACTATTGACAGTAATGAAAATAATATGCTGAAAACTGATTAAGAGCTACACAAAAACAAATCTAAATGTCATACATAACTTCACTATTATATACATTTTCAAAATTAGAATTATAATAACTTCATCTGAAACGAGGCAATGTACGTAGAAGAGGGAATATTGATCCATTTTCTTCTCTTGGGGATGGGATAGTGTTATTGACCATCTAGTTGAAGGTCGGTATATACGCACTTATGGATGTTAGAGACCAACTCCAGAATGCCCATATAAAGGACAGACTTCGTGCAGAATAGAAATGAAATATTGGGAAAATCTGGAGTTCAGGCCTGACACTCGCAGCAAAGTCAAAACCACAAGTACTTATGCAGTCGTCGATTTGGAGAGGCAAGGAAATCAGAGTATTACAATGATTTTTGGGAGTCTTCAAATTATCCAAAAAATTCTCGATGGGTTTGATTTGGCAGTGCTTATTTATCTTAATCATTTATCTTAACAATGGTAAGATCATCTACACAATACTAATTCACATTGATCCGCCGAATAGATCAGAATAAACAAAAATTGTTGACATTAAAGGCACTGTTGTACCAACACATTCATTGAAATTCCATAAATGCTATTCGCACTTTTGCTGTGAATGAACTAGGAAGAATTTTATCAAATACATGTTAAACAATCAACGATTTCAAAATGTGCATTTCAATATCTCCTATGTGTTTGATTGTTGTATAATGTCATCATGTAATGCTACACGTGCCACTGCCTAACCATGTATTCATTTGATACTCAGTATTATTGTATATTTAATATTACATGCGTGATACAACACCCGTATAAGCAGTATATACGGGACCTTAAATACTTTTCACATTATGAAAGATGGTTCAGCAATACTCTCAGCTGTTACATTGATTTATCGTATCAAGCACATCTTTACTCCTCCTTTTGGGTGAGTTGAAAATACCTTCAGAAACTTCTTATATTTCCTATTCCTTATTACACCAAGTTCATCATAAATCCCGTATACATAAAAATCATTATTGAAATAAACGATGATATTTGATTGAAAGGAAATGTCAGCAAGCGTAGTAGTCATATTCATCGATAAAGAAAAACTGAATAAATCAGTCCCTTTGCTAAAATAGAGAAGTGACTGATCTGGATCAAATAACAAATCGTATATTCTTTGTCCTTCAACCAGTATTTGCGCATTTGTACCTTCGTATGTTACTGAAAGTATTTTGTAAAATGATTGCGCAAAAATGACATTGTTTGAAGAATCAAGGACAATCTTACTAGGGCGGAACCCTCTGGGGAAAGCAAATGAAGATTGCATTTTTCTGCCAATCAATGTCATCTTCTTCACTTTTCCATGATATGTTACAAACAGGATATCCTTTTCTTCATCTACAGTCATCGATTTTACCCTTATACCGTGTTGTATGACAGTTGATTCTGAACTGTCTACAGGTACAGAGATTATACTTCTATTCGCTGCAATCAGCAGTTTTCCTGATTTCTGGACGACGGCGATAGCTGATATCCGCCTTGCCCTCACAACCGGGTGTGAGCGAAGAGAATAGTTACTAAGGAACATTTGAAGAAAACCTTGATTGTAAACTGCATGTAGTTTGACGATCAGTAGCCGTGTCCTCTGTGTCACGTCGTCTTCTTTCATTTCGAAATCTATCAACATCCAAAATAGAACATCTTAATCTTTTCCTCCACTTTCAAGTGCACACACATGTTGAGGTAAGTTGCAGCGTTTTTTAAATATTATTGCAGCTTATGTTACACAATGCCACAAATATGGGAAAATACAGGAACATACACAAATGTTTGGCAGTGAAATAAAATATCGTAGGCAGCAAGAACATACCAGATGAGATTAACCTTCCAAACACAACATGGTAAGAATCACTTGACCTCGGAGAGCAAGTGTGAAAAGTATGGCCGATTAACCATGGTACTCAGGTTGTCACAGCAACATGCTGTATGTTTACTGTGGTCAAGAGTAACTGACCAGGACCAACTAGTCACAACGATGGTACTAAGAAACAATGGTACTAAGCTGCTCTGATGCTGCTCAAAAGGCATCTGCTAAGATGGCGCGAAATCGCATGAGTCCACGTGTCATCCCCACAACTTTCAATGGTATGGGCTTCTAACACAATAACTAGCCGAACTGCGCTGACTGTGGGAGAGTCACAGGTGAATAATATCAGTTCCACAGCATTGCACTACTTTGGGGCTACTTTTCGTGCAACGTCTCATCTTTCTAAGATGATAATGCATTTGCTCATTGTGCCTGGAGTACGATCCGAATCCCCCAACAGCTAAACATCCGTAATAAGCCATGGCAAGCACTAAGACCTGACCACTTGCCATATAAATACGGTGTGCACATCGACAGCAGCTGTATTTACTAACGGCAAGATGCAGTGATCATTGCCAGTGAACTCGGCACTGTCCTCAGCCAAGAGTGGAGCATGAGGCATTGGTCGACTCAGCATGCCTCGAAGAATTCGTGCATGTCGAGCCAACATTGAATGCTTTACACCATAATTATTTGTCACATTAGCTGCAAATCTCTACTAGTGTGCCACGATACCATATCGAACAAAAGTTATAACACTCATTATCACCTACTGTTTTGCATAGAGTACACACCCACGCACGCACGTACGCATTCGCACACGCACGCACACACACACACACACACACACATACATACATACATACATACATACATACATACATACATACATACATACATACATACATACATACATACATACATACATACATACATACATACATACATACATACATACATACATACATACATACATACATACATACATACATACATACATACATACATACATACATACATACATGCATGCATATAATACTTTCACTTACAATTGACACATTTGGGTTTCTTCTTCCTTGTGAGGATGGTCATGAATTGATTCGGACACGACAGAACACTGCCCCTGAAACTAATCTATAGTCAAACGTATACATTGTCAGAAACAGGTCTCAGCAGTGACAGGGTTCTAAAATTATTATATAAGTATGGTGTTCAATGCTAGCAAATGCACAACTACAAACTTTTTTAACATATGTATTACTATTTCTATCGTAAATGTTTTACACGTACCTGTAAGGTGTCCGTTGATAAAACCGCATCCTTTGGAGACCGCTTCGTGTTGACTGAGTCATCTACTCGACAGGAAAGGTCAGCAACCTCAAATTTAAACTTGGAGCATCCACTGATTCGATTACAGAGTTCTTTACACATGCGGGGACCAAAGGGCTTTATGATTTGCCTCTTTACGTGCATATAGGAAGCAGTGGTAAAACTGCATATCACTGAAGCTATGCAAAGTCTTGCAAAGAGGTCCTTCATCTTCAGCTGACAGATTCCTTCAGAAACTGTTATGGCAATGATCTATTCTCCTATACTGAGAGCTCTCTTCAACAAATTTATGCCTATAATAAAACTGGGCAGGTGGGTATTCACTTCTGTGATGGTTTTCGATGTACAGTTTGGAAATGACAAATCCCTTTTGTCGGAAGTTGGAAACCACTTATTGGAACCTGTTCAGTCACTGTAAGTGTTCACTGACAATATTTTAACATCAAACGGCGCTGATGTATTGCAAATGGAATACACGGTCGAGTTATATTTCAAGCCAAGGTTTTGGTCAGCTGAAATGGAGATAATTCTCCCCACACCCAGCAGATCGCCTAGTAAGTGGTGACAGTAAAGAATTGCTTCTGGGAATCAACACTTCTGTTATAATGGCTATTTGAAAAGGTACCTGTCGCCTGAGAAACTTCATATATCATTCGAAGCTGATTCTGTTCAAAATAATGTGTTCATCAATCGCTTGGGTGATAAAATATGTAGCTTTGTTGTCGAACAAATTTGGGGTTAGTTCTGGTCAGCTGGATACTCCGTTGTTTTGGTATCCTGTGTGGAAATGACAAAATTTGGACAACACTGACTGGCACATCTGCAGTCACTGACACGTTTTCGTATTTTGTTCAAAGAAAGAATTTTTGTCTGACAACGTATTATTTGTTTATTGTTAAATGTCTTACTCATCAATATTCAAGCTATCTGTAAATACTCTTGGCTGGACCAGACAATCTAGTGATCAACATCATGGGCGTCGATCTACGCAATGGAGTTCCGATGATACGTGTCAACCAAGTCTTTTTCAGAAAGAAAACAATACACTAACATATAGAGTTAAGTGTTCAACCATTATTGTCAGTATTTAGTGCATCCATCAGCCATTCTGGTGACGTTTTCAGCTCTCCTGTTCATGGACGCCAAGTATCCTTCTCGTGGGGTGTTATTCTGCTGTTAGTGAAGTGCCTGGTCCAATGCCTGAATGGTTTAAACATTGTGAGCACCGACTCTTCGTCCCAAATGTACCCACAGGTCCTTATTTGGATTGAGGTGAGAACTTTTTGCAGGCCAATTCAACGTTGAAGCATTCCCGACTGACCACCCAAATAGCCTCAATGTTTCCTGGATACCAGGGCATGTTCACTGTTCTGCAAAGGGCCAAAAGGTCTTTTCCCAAAGAATCGCGATTTGACTGATCGCCAAACGCTCCCCACTTTACCTGAAGGTGAGGTGAGGTGAAATTGGGTTTAACGTCGTACTTTAGAATATTTCGCTCATATGACGACGTGCATGCGTGTGTATGTGTATGTGCGGCTGCTTGTACTAGCCCAGACTGAAGCTGGTTTTATTGTGCTAGCCCACTGAGATGACATGCCGCAGTGAAGCATGAATACCCCACTCAGACACATTATACTGACTCCGAGCCGACCAGTCCTTGTTGTACCCATTAATGCCGAGCGCCAGGCAGGGACCAACAAGTACCATATTTTAACGTCTTTTGGTATGACGCGGTCGGGGATCGAACCCACGACCTTCCGCTCCCCGGGCGGACGCTCTAACCACTACACCACGGAGGCGGTCTCACTTTACCTGAAGACCACAATAGACAATACAATGTAGTTTGCAGGTTGTTTTACAGATGCTATGTCATCTTACTACACCTCCAATCATATTAATTACCTGGAGCAGAAAGGGATGTCCTGTTTGCAAGGACCAATTGTTGGTTCAAAGAATTGTCCTTGAAGAGAAAAAAGGTATCATCAATATTGATGCAGAATATAAAGTATTAACACTTTTTGCCCAATAAAATTTTATTTGTGCACAGGCCGCTTGGCCAAAGCACATAGACATGCATACAGAATGAAAACTGGTTTGACATGATGTTACATTGAACCTGGTAATCTTCTTTTGAAAACTTCGACGACAATGATCTCATAAGAGGTGACAAATAGGATCGGCTTGGTTGACACATGTCATCATATCCCAATTTCGGAGATCGATGCTCATGATGTTGATCACTAGACTGTCTGGTCCAGACTCGACAATTTACAAACCGTCGCTGAATAGCTGCAATATTGCTGAGTGTGGCGTTAAACAACAAACGAACAAGCAAAACAGTGTTCTAACAACTGTAAACAAATGCTATTTGCCACATCATACGGAGTAAATTGCTTGTTTGGTCGAAAACAGATTCAAGTTATAAACATTTCCAAAACTGAGGACGTCTGTATGCTTTTCATGATAATCAATCAATCAATCATAAAGTCATCATTTAAGCCCTTCCGCACTTTTTCAGACAAGATTCGTGATTAATATCATTTCTGACTTTTTAAGGTAGAATATAAACAAAACCAAGGGTGATTGCTTTTATGAATATTTTATAAAGCAGAAAACATAGCATCATTCTTGATACAATCGTTCAAACCAGTCAAATATACAAACAACAATATCAGAATATCTGCCAAAGCATGCAGGATATGATGTGATATGCATGCAGTATACTCAGCTCTTATGCCGATTCATTCTATACGGAGGCTATTCGTTAAAGCGTCCGCTCTTCACAAAAAATGCCCGGGTTCAATTGGTACAATGGGTACATTGTGTGAAGCCCATTTCTTGTGTCCCCCGCCGTGATGTTGCTGGAATGATGCTAAATACAGTATAAAACCATACTCACTCACTCATTGTATAAGGCGTATCATTATATGATTTTTTCGGGGATTTTCATGGAACCTAGTCAATTCTGTATACTTCCAGCCTGTTACTACACCAATTTCACCACTACTCCCGTATACATAAAAATCATTATTGAAATAAGCCATGCTGTTTATTTTGTGCGAAAGGGCCATAATTCGCATGCTTATATTCATTGATAAAGAAAAACCTAATACCTCAGAGCTTTTGAAATAATAAAGAAGTGACCGATCAGGATCAAATACCAAATTAGATGTGTATTTCCCTTTAAGGAGTGTTCGCATATTTTTACCTTCATATGACATAGAAAATATTTTGTTAAATGATCGCCCAAAAATAATTTTCTGCGAAGTATCAAGCACCATTGTACTGGGATCGAATCCTGTGGGAAACGTCTGTAGGATTTTCCCTGTTAATGTCATCTTCTCCAATTTTCCCCTCGATGTTACAAACAGGATATCCTTTTCTTCATCTACAGCCATTGATCTTACCCTTATTCCTTGTTGTATGACCGATATATCAGAGGTGTCGACAGGTACCGACATTACATGCATAGCTGCAGCTATCAGCAGTATCTCTGATTTCTGGAGGACTGCAACAGTTATAACCCGCCTTTCTCTGAGATACTGGTAACTTCTTAGAGAACCATTACCAAGGAACAGTTGATGAATGTTTAGACGAGTTTTTGAATAGAGCCTTATTAACAGCAGTCGTGCCCTCGGTGAACTTTCGGTCACTTCATCTTCTCTCATTACGGAATCTGTCGACATACAAAACAGAACATCTGGAAGGAACATATTCCAATGTTTGGTACAGAAACTGAGTGACGTAGGTAGCATATCGTTACAATCACGAGTGAGTGCTTTAGTCAAAATTCAAAGCCACATTGGCAATATTTCAGCCATATTGTGACTTAGCACGAAGCACGTGACTTGAGACAGCATTGTCAGTCAAACTCGGCTGGTAGCAGACATATTGCTTTTGGAACCAAACGTTCACACACACTATATTAAGCATATGCACACATATATACACACACATGCACACGCACAGACAAACACACACACACACATTGCTAAAATATTCACTTACATTTTATACATTTGAGATGCTTCTTCCGTGTGAGGACGGTCATGAATTGATTTGGACACAACAAAACACTGTCTCTGAAACAAATCTATAGAAGACAATATATATTGGCAAAAATAAGTCTTTCAAGCAGTGTCAGGGTTCGAAAAATATATACAATACAGATATACAAATAAAACAGAAATTTACAAAGCCAAAAATATATACAATGAGAAAGCTGTACTCTGCAATAACGGCATCTGAACTTACTTTTATTTGTGTGGTAAGAATAATAACATATTGTTGTCTCTACCATAGATATTTTCATACGTACCTGTAAATGGTCCCTAGATAACACCGTATCCTTTGTATGCCGTTTAGATTTCATGGGGTCATCTACTCGACAGGAAAGATCAACAGCCTCAAATATGAAGCTGGTGCATCCACTTACACGATTACAGAGGTCTTCACACATGCGGGGACCAAATGGCTTTATGCCTTGCTGGTATACATGTATATAGGAGGCAGTGGTAAAACTGCATATCATTGAAGTTATGCAAAGGCCTGCAAAGTAGTCCTTCATAATCTTCTGGCAGATTTCTGCAGCAACTACTAAGGCAATGACCTGCTCTTTCCTGGGAGGTCTTCACACGTGCGGAGACCAAAAGGCTTTATATGTTGCCTATATACGGGTATATAGGAGGCAGCGGTAAAACTAAATTCTGCAAAGATTTCCAACGTAACCCTTCTACTACACCATCCCGTCAGAAACTGCTATGACAGTGATCTAGCCTTCAATACTCAGGTCTCATCTGTCGAAATAATAGGAGTTATGGTAAAACAAATTATATCTGGTTGGAAATGAGAACTCTCATTTGTGAGGTTGGACGGCACTTACTTGCATGTGTGCAGTCCCTGAGAAGGTTTAGCATTTTTTATTTAAAGAAATAAGTCTTGCTTGACAAAATTTAAGATTAAATGGCAATGATGTATTGCAAACGGCATGCTCTTTGTGGAAGTTCCGTGTGGAAAAAGGTTTAGGGATATTTCTAGCCAAAACCTTGTCAATTGTTCATGCCACTAATCGTTCCTAAACTCAAGAAGCCCGGTAACTGGTGACTGGAAAGAGCTACTGATCACTTAAATTATAATGGCTTTTTAAAAAGGTAAATTTCGCCTGGGAAATGTCCTCATCACTACTAAGTCCTGAACTGGTTCATAAATGATATACTCGTGAAAACAAATAAGGGAAGACATGAAAGTACACGTATTCCTTTATGAATTTCCAGAAGTTTACCCACAGTGCAATACATACCGTGTGAAGGAACCTGGTAAAGAATAAAGGAACACTTACTTTCATGTGTTCCCTTATTCGTTTCCATTAGTATATAAGGCTTGTCATATATCTAAAGTGAATGCTCCTTACTTTTATGTTGGGACGACAATCTTCATAAAAAAGTGAAGCGTTGCAACATGGGAAGCAGTGTTTGATCTGAAACCTATGTAAGTCACTGGTCATTGGGTATATAAACAAGATATATGTATTTGACTTAGCACAGCTAACTTATAGTTAGCATGAGAGTGAGTGAGTTTAGTATTACAACGTTTTTAGCAAACTTCCAGCAATATCACGGTAGGGGACACCGGAAATGGGCTTCACACATTGTACCGATGGGGGGAATCGAACCCGGATCTTCAGCGTGACGAGTGAACGCTTTAACCACTAGACGGCCCCACCGCCCTAGAATGGAATAGATAAACGTGTACCGATTTTGTATCCCCATAGATTTAGACTGAACATATCCAGTATCTTTAAAAATATTCCTAGTCTTTAGGTTTCTGTTACAGATTAAAATATACGGTGACTAAAGTCTTG
This sequence comes from Haliotis rubra, assembly GCF_003918875.1. Taxonomy (NCBI): domain Eukaryota; kingdom Metazoa; phylum Mollusca; class Gastropoda; order Lepetellida; family Haliotidae; genus Haliotis; species Haliotis rubra. The sequence continues at coordinate 168,646 of NW_025765153.1, read as the reverse complement.
AGAGTCTCCTTTAAACCAGCAAAATTAAACACAGGCAAGTCTATAATGTTTAAATATATATCGAATAAACAATGAACAAGGTTACAATGAATAACAGTACAGATTTCCAGTACAATACAGTTGAGTCACAAATCTAAAATATTAACTCACCAAAGTAAGAACAGATGTACTGATTGAAGATCGTTTACAGTTGTTGTTGTTAAGTTCGATGTAGTCGAGGCCTCTTTAAAGGAATAGTCCCTCATCTCAACAACCATCCCTTACATACTTATTATACAGTTCTGAAAAATTCGCTTCTCTTTCGCCGGAAGCAACATTAGCAACGAAGAGAAGGTAACTCATGTGCCCACTCTTAGCGGGCGAAAATACAGAGCCAAAATTCAAGGTGTGAGTTCAAATCCACACCCAGCGCTTTAAACGTTTGGGACCCATAATAACTAAAAGTTAACTAATGACACATTCAGGTTGTAGCTAAGATGAAGTGAAATGGAAACGCTTAAGGCAGGAACCGTTTGAATGTAACTCGATAATCCAGATAAATTTGATCGTTTGATAACATCAAAATATGCAAATTGTTGCATACTATTGTACTGACTACTTAGAAAGCTATCTATATATAACTGAGCCCTTATCAGACTGAACAATATCTGGCAAACCAACTAAGGTGAAAAACTTGATCAAAGTCTTGACAATCACAGAAGTGGCAATCCTACGAAGTGGAATTGCATCAGGAAATCTGGTAGAAGCACACTTGATAGTGAGAAGATACTGATTACCAGACTTGGTCTAATGTAGTGGACAAACACAAACAATGATAAGTCCTCATTCAATGAAAGGTTCCTCAATAGCTGGTATAGGTTTTAAAGGAGCAGTAGGATTTGCCCTGGTTTGGTTTTCGAACAATTTGGCATGCATGACACACTGTCTTGCAAAATTCAGCCACATCTTGTCTCGAACTGGGCCAAAAGAAATATGCCAACTTTTTCTCACAAGGTTTGTTTATGACCTGCCATGAGACTTTCATCTGCCAATAAAAGTACATGATTTCGAAATAATTTTGGTACCACAATTTGATGATACAATTTTCATTCATCCTTCGCGGGAACGTCCGGCGACCTATATTTCCTCATCAGAACACCATTCTTGAAGTCATAACAAACTGGAACCTTGCTAACCCTCTCATAAGAAACAGCCTTACTAGCTTATTTCTGCAACTCAGCATTCCCACCCTACGCACCAATACGCTGCTCTCTGGAAAGAATGTGAGCACCATCTGACAAACTATCAGACTTACCAAGAAGACTTGAAGAGTTATTACACTTTAAAGATAAGTCATCAGCCTCTACCTCACAAAAAGAATGATCCATAAATGTGCCTGACAAATCATAAATGGAGTACATGTAAAATCATCCTCCAACTTTTCTGTACTAACTAAACCCTCCGGAGAAACAGTGACATTAGGATCAGCACCAACTTTGGCACTCATGAGATCAATACCGATAAACAAATAGACACCCGGAACTTCACCTCACCAGAAATCAGATCTGAAGTAAAATTCACAAAATGGAGAGAAGCAGAAGAATTGTCACCTATATCCTGAAGACAAACATTTGAGTTCGCTGAAGACTTAGAAAAAGGCAAAATACCCTTCAACATCAGAGATTGAAGACCTCCAGTATCTCTCGAAATAATGACGGCCGTGGGGTAAAATTATCTCTCATAAGTGACAGAATTCGAAATACGTATAAACATTGTCTCAAAGTTTTTGTCAGCTGTTCTTACAGATAGTAGCCAAGTCTCATGTTACATTCATTATTTCTCCTTTCAGTCCTTCAGTTTTGGAATATAAAGTGTTTTACCTAAATGCGTGGGTTTGCATCTTTAGTCCTTGTCAAGCTGTTGGAAATAAAAACAGCGATATCACTGTATACCTCGTTTCATCTCAAGGGACACAACTTGTGTATATAAGGGGTGGCACCACCCTGGAGCAGTAAAAAGAAAGGAAAGGCTTGAAATGGCAAGGAGGAAAACTAGGCGTTGACACAGAGCGAGTTTGACCACAATCCATGAAGGGTTCATTCTAGTGGTGTAACGATTCATCGATAGTACCGATGTTTACATCGAGTGCATCGATACAAAACACATTTGGGCAATATGTCAGGATATTTATATCGCGAGGGTCCATGATACATCGATGAATCGCCACAAGAGACGATATATCCCGATACAACTTAAATACTACTTAAAGTTGTAAGGATTATTGCATTAGTTATAGGAAAGGAGTCTCTTTGAAATTCTTCTAAATTTTAAAAACAAATTGAATTTTAAAGGAATTTGTTTGTGTCTGTTATCTTTGCTACATGAACAAAGGAGTTGGTGTATAAGTCAAATAGTGTGAACATTTTGCAAACTCTGTGGCCTGTAGAATACTTGTCTTCGAGCAATTGAAATATGCAGATATGTTTAGTTGTTTGACAAATAACACCATTTATTAACAACTATGAACGATGTCATAGCTTTGTTAAGAAGAGAACGAAGAGAAAATAAAGTTTAGAAAGCAGACTTAAGAGCTTTTTTAGTGATTCTGAAATAAATTACAGTGAGTTGTTTGTGAAAGCATTGGTGTAGAAGCACAACTTCCCAAGGGAAGCTTCACTTTGAATTTTATGTATATTAGATCAAGGTATACTGAATATGTTTGACTGTACTTTCTTAAGCATTCAATGCTGAAACTTTATTAGATGAACAGCTTTTTAAGTGTGTGTGAATGGAAGTTCTGCTGTATAACAAATAAAGTTTCAGTCATTTTATCTATCATATCTGTTCTTTTTTTAGAAATTGTAAAGTATCTGGATACTTATCGTATCGCCCCCGTTGTATCATGTTTCTTTCACATCTACAACATCGGCAAGATCCGCAACTTCCTAGACACCGAGACAACAAAGCTCCTAATGCAAACACTTGTAATCTCAAAGCTGGACTATTGCAACTCACTCTTTTGCAACACGGCATCTTCAACACTTTCTAAATTGCAGAAAATTCAAAACGCAGCAGCTCGTGTGGTCTCTCGAACCCATCGCCATGACCATATATCGCCAGTTCTGAAATCCCTTCACTGGCTTCCAGTAAAGTACAGGATCTACTTCAAGATTCTGCTACTGACTCATAACTGCCTCTACGATGACCAGTCCTGTGACTACCTTCGCCAGCTTGTACATCTGCATGTACCCACCAGAGCTCTTAGATCAAAAGATACGTTAAGACTAACACAGCCAAGCACTAAAACATCAATGGGTGATAGAGCCTTTTCTGTAGCAGCACCAGCTCTGTGGAACAATCTTCCAGTCACCCTCAGACGAACTGAGTCACATTCACAATTCAAGAGCTTGCTCAAAACCTACTTCTTCAAGATGGCTTCTGAATAGAACTCTTTTCACACTTATTGTGTTTTTAACGATGTTATGCAGCGCCGTTGAGCATCTATGATGGAAACTAGGCGCTATACAAGCCAATTATTATTATTATTATTATTATTATCATGATGATAATCGTCTCGCAGGTTCCTTGCCAATACTTTCGTGATGTATCGTCTCGTGTATGGTATCGGGATATATCGTCTCGCCACTTAGGCCACGATGCACAGCTCTAGTTCATTCCTGTTCCAATTACCATGCATCACAAGCCCTTTAGGCATTTAACATAAAGAACAAGAATCATTTCAACACGTCATGCTTTATTGTTTACGAACAATACTACTAACACAATTGAATTACAAAATACAATTCTTTGCTTTGCTTTTCATTTAACTGGAAACATACTGTTTGTTCTATATCAGATTAGAATATCCCCTCACATCTAACAAACAATAAATATAAATACAAACAGGTTACTGTCCGCCAACATATTATATTAATATATCTAAATGCTCACTTGGTAGATGAATTTAAAGTTTATTTCGTTGCATTGTGATTGCATGTATGATAATAACTATGATAGAATACTTACTCTTGAAAGACAGGTATTGAATGTACACTGGATAGTGAACACCTGTATAACGAACTGACTGATGTAACAAATTGTTTTGTGATATTTGTCCAGGCCCCTTGTCCTAAATTTTAGTCGACATACTTACAAGGAACTACGATTATAAAATACTAAAATACGTGGTCCCAGATCATACGAAAAGCATTGAAACTGGAACAATGTTATCTCAAAACACATGTAACTGATAGTATGGTATGATATTATCATTCCAATCTTGAACGTCAATATCCTTTCACCATTTGGTGAATTCAAAGAAACATAAAGCATCATTTTTAGCTCGTTCTCGTCACACCACAACCATATCCGAGAAGCTGTTAGTTTTCTTATAATGCCAAGCAAATTCATCGCTTTTATTAATTTTACCGAAGAGAAAAAATTCCCAAAAGTTTTTGTAAACGTTTTTCATACAAAATGAAAGCAATACGTGAAAAGGGCATGCAGAAAACCATTCACGCGTAATGCATATATAATGTGTCGGACACATGAGTAGAGACATCGACTATAAAAGGCCAAACCAAATTCATCATTTCAATACGAAATTTACGACGTACACGAAGATAACAAATGTCAAGATTGAATGCTACTGATCGAAATATTGCCATTGGACGTTTGGCAGCAGGGGAGTTCCAGTCTCTCGCTGCAAGGCACTTCAACCTCCACCACAGTACCGTGTTTTGATTATGACATAGATATTCCCGCTTCAATTCGACCCAAGATCGTCCCACAAGTGGAATACCAAGAGTGGCCAGTCCTGTTCAGGACCGATTCATCCGGGTGTTTCACCTACTGCTTCGAAGAATTTCAGACCAAACCATCAGAAATCGCCCGAGAGAAGTGGGAATTCGAGCATAACTACTAACAGTCCTGACACGCTTACACCGACAACGACGTGTCCAACGGTGCAACAGGGTACAGGCATGGAACCTGTGGTACGCATGGAACACGTTTGGTTCAACGATGAACAGTATATCCTCCTGCAACGACGGGATGGGAGACAACGTGCCTATCGTTGTCAACACGAACGTTTTGCTCGGAACTGCGTTTCTACAGGTGGGCAGATTTGGTGGAGAAAGCGTCATGGTGCGGAGACATGTACTACACGGGTAGATTAGAGCTAGTGGTGGTTCCAGGCAATCATACAGCACATCGCTACATCGACCAAATTCTTCAACATCACCTCCTCCCACTTTGTAACCACCAGAGGTAGTAGTTTCAACACGACAACGATTGACCCCACACAGCTCGTGTAACAGATGCCTATCTCGCCAATTCTTCCCTGGCCTTCCATATCACCTGATCTGAATCCACTCAAGCATTTATGGGACGAATGTGACCGACGGGTCCATAAATGTCACCATCGTCCTCAGAAAATTGTAGAAGAATTCAGTTGCAAGGGGTTGTGCCACCACATAGAGATCTGAACGCCCTCTTGTGGCCACACATGTGGAGTGAACTGAATTAATGCTGACAATGAAACAGTACATATGTTTATTCTTTTGTCGTATTTCTTTCATCTATGTTCAAGCTCAATCGACTATGTACACTTAAATACGTTTAATAAATTTCCTTATTTTTGGCCTATGGGTTTCTATTGTTTTCTTTCATTTTGGGAAGAGTGAGATGTTGTAAACCAAACAATGTACAGTCTCATAGAACAAACTACAAACTATATTTCAAACAGTAGGATAAAGAGTACACATTAACACTTTTTTGTCAGTCAGAGTTCAGACTATTGACAAGAATGAAAATAATATGCTGAAAACATTCAGAGCTACACAAAAACAAATCTTAATGTCATACAAAGCTTTACTATTCTATACATTTTCCAAATTATAATGGTAATAACTTCATCTGAAGTTATATACATATTCATACAAAGGGAATATCAATCAATTTTCTTCTGTTCGGGGTGGGATGGTGTTATTGACATCTAGTGGAAGGTCAGGTCTATACGCACTCAGATGCACGTTAGAGTCTAACTCCAGAATGCCCATATTAATTAAGAACAAACTTTATGGTTTTGCCCACGACAAAACGTTGAACAAAAACGTAACGTTACGCTCACGTTTCTAGTAAATCGCTAAAACGCACCCTACATGAAATGCACGTGCATCATTAAATTGTGTATCACCCCGAGCCGAAGCCCAGACTGTAGGCTTTAAAAATCCCCATCAACGGTACTCCGCGATTGCTTTAAGCCACTACAGACGACAAAAGAATGCCAAGACTAACAGAAGCTCAACGACACAACGCCATCGGCCGTTTACAAGGACGGGCATAGCAGCATCAGGTGGCAGGGCACTTCGGCGTGTCCAGACTCGATACAATATTGGGAGTGTTAATGACAGACACAGGTCAGGTCGACCTAGAATTACCACCACAGCCCAGGATTGCGACATCCGGTTGAGACATCTTCGTTCACGCAGCACGACCGCAACATGAACAAAAACCCAAGTCCCTGGATTGAATATCTATGGGATACTCTTGCTGGACCAGCGTAATCCGCCACCTCAGACACTACAAGAACTGCACGCAACACTCCAGCAAGTGTATCAAAAGACAAGACAGCATTTGGCATATCCTTTCTTCTATGGGGTTGCCAAGCTGTTATCGATGCTCATGGTTGTCACAACAGATACTGATATTTTTCTCTGACCAATTGGCTTTAACAGCCCTCTGTGGTTTTACCAAATACTTTCTGGATAATTATATTGTGGAAATTCTAAAACAGCATGTCGAGTTTCTTTTTTGAAGAGTATATATTCCTTTGAACATTATGCTTATTAATAAAGTATGTATATTTAACATTGTATGCGTGTTACAACACCCGTATAAGCAGTACATACGTAGCCTTAAATACCTTTCACATTATCCATGATGTGGCACCAATACTCTCAGCTATTACACTGATTCATCGTATGAAGCACATCTTTACCCACTTGGGTGAGTTGAAAATACCTTCCGAACCTTTTTATACTTCCAATCTCTTATTACACCAAGTTCATCGTTAATCCCGTATATATAAAAATCATTATTGAAATACGCCATGCTGTTTGGTCTGAAAGAAATAGACATAAGCACAGTATTCATATTCATCGATAAAGAAAAACTGAATAATTCAGTCCCTTTGCTATAATACAGAAGAGACCGATCTGGATCAAATAACAAATTGTATATTCCCATTCCTTCAACCAGCGTTTGCGCATTTGTACCTTCATATGTTACAGACAGTATTTTGCGAAATGATTGCACAAAAAAATCACATTGTTTAAAGGATCAAGCACAATCTGACTAGGGTAGAACCCTCAGCTGAAAGTGAATACAGTTTGTATGTTTCTGCCAGTCAATGTCATCTTCTTCACTTTTCCCTTAAATGTTACAAACAGGATATCCTTTTCTTCATCTACAGTCATCGACCTTACCTTTATACCGTGTTGTATGACAGTTAATTTTGAACTGTCTACAGGTACAGACATTATAATTTTATTCGATGCAATCAGTTCTGGATTTCTGGACGACGGTGATAGCTGACATAAGCCTTACCTTCACAACCGGGTGTGTGTGAAGAGAACGGTTACTGAGGAACAGTTGAAGAAAACCCTGGTCGTAATCTACATGTAGTTTGGGGATCAGCAACCGAGTCTTCTGTGTCAATTCGTCTTCTTTTATTACGCAATCTATGAATATACAAAATAGAGCATCTTGATGTTTTTCTTAATTTTCAAGTACACTGAGGTAGGTTGCTGTATTTTTTATATTGTTGCAATCTTATTTTAATACAAACATACACTAGGCACACAAATTGGTGAAACTATGGGAACATACTCTTAGGTAAAGTAGGTCAGGTAATGAATGTAATGACGTAAGCAGCAAGAACATGAGGTCAACCTTCCAAACACAACCTGGTAAGAGTCAAGAGGCACTTGACTTCAGACAGCAAGGACAAAATGTGGTACATACAGACATACATACATGCATGCATGCATACATACATACATACATGACATACATACATACATACATACATACATACATACATACATACATACATACACATACATACATACATACATACATACATACATACATACATACATACATACATACATACATACATACATACATACATACATACATATAAAACGTTCACTTACAATTGACACATTTGGGTTTCTTCTTCCTTGTGAGGATGGTCATGAATTGATTCGGACACGACAGAACACCGCCCCTGAAACTAATCTGTAGACGACCGCATACATTGTCAGAAACAGGTTTTCCTGCAGTGGCAGGGTTTTAAAATTATGAAATAAGTATGGTTTTCAATGATACCAATATGTAGAAATACAAAATTTGACAAATGACATTTTCATTAACATGTATTATTGTTTCTATCGTACATGTTTTTAACGTACCTGTAATGTGAGTGAGTGAGTTATTATGTAATGGGTCCGTTGATAAGGTCGCATCCTGTGTAGTCCGTTTCGTGTTGAATGGGCCATCTACACGACAGGAAAGATCAGCAACCTCAAATGTAAACTTGGTGCATCCATGCCACTGACTCGATTACAGAGTTCTTCACACATGCGGGGACCAAAAGGCTGTATGATTTGCCTATATACGTGTATATAGGAGGCAGTGGTAATACTGCATATTATAGATGTTATGCAAAGTCTTGTAAAGAGTTCCTTCATCTTCTGCTGATAGATTCCTTCAGAAACTGTTATGGCAATGACCTGGTGTCATGTACTGAGAGCTCTGGTGAACAAATTTATAGCTATAATAAACCAGTTAGTTCTGGTCAGGTGGATATTCAATTCTATGATGGGTTTCGATGTACTGTTTGGAAATGAGAAATCCCTTTTGTAGGAAGTTGGAAACCACTTATTAGTACGCGTACAGGCACTGCAAAATTTTAGTATTTTTATCTTAAGAAACAGATCTTCCCTGACAATAATTTCACATAAAATGGCGATGATATATTGCAAATGGAATACACGGTCGAGTTTTATTTCAAGCCAGTGCTTTGGTCAGTTGGTCATGAAGACATTGCTTCCCACACTCAGCAGGTAGCCGAGGAACTGGAGACAGTCAGGAATTGCTTCTGGGAATCAACACTTCAATCATAATTGCTATCTGAAAATGTACTCCCGTCTGAATTTTTTAAGCTATCAATCGCAGATGACACTCCTCGAAAGTCTCCATGCCTACTTGGCTCTGGGTAAATTTATGAAATTGCTTGGGTGATTAAATATGAAGCTCTTTTGGCGAAATTGGAGTTAGTTCTGGTCAGCTGGAACAGCCCAGTTGTATTTTTTGTTTGGTTGTTATTGTAGGGGAGGGGTGTGTTTCTTTGGTTGTTTTTGTTGTTGTTGTTTGTTTGTTTGTTGTTGTTGTTTTTTGGGGGCGTGATGACATGTTGGGGGGAAGGGGGATTCCCGTGAACAAAACGCACATCACCCAGGTAGGGCTTCTACTCCCTTCCCCCATAAAGATGATAAAAGGAATGGGCGACTGGATGCTCTGAATAAACGTATCTTCCTCTGGGTAGTCGAGTCAACCTCCCTCCGGTACACAAACCAAACTGGAGTTGGGATTTCACCCAAAGAGAGTCACAGATCACGTACAGGAATATTTTGGACACATCCAAAGAGACAGACCATACTCATGCATTTATGACATTTCATACGAAAATTGTATAAGCGCCGTGAACCGGCTGAGCTGTCTGCCAACACTTGTCAGGCACCTTCACATGAACCCACAGTTGCAACAGCAGCAGGTCCGAAACTGCCAATGGATGTTCACATTATCCTTCGAGAATTACCTGATCCCTGAGCTAACAGAATGAAATCTCCTAATGTCACAATCAGTAACCGAAATAAAAATCAGCACTCTATTTTATAACCTAGTGGGTGGGCTGTGACGCGTTGAACTCATTATTCTTCTGATAACGTCTCAACAGGGCTGAAATGTTGCTTTCGTGGCAATGAAAATTAGCAGCCTCCTGGCGTTGAAGCAATTACCATACTGACTATCTCAATAGCTTCATGTCATGATGCTGTTCAGTCGTTCTGCACATTTTTAAGGATACCAGGGCATATTCGATCTTAGTTCTGCAAAGATCGAAAAAGTCTTTCACAAATATTTGACTGATTGTCAAAAGGTCCCCGCTTTACCCGAATACACTATAGACAATACTATGTATTGTGCTGGTTTTCTTACAACTGCTGTGTCATCTTACTGCACCTGCAATCATATTAGTTACCTGGAGTAGATAGCCATCAGAAATGATACTGGGGTTTCAAGGATCAATTGTTGATTCAAAGAATGATCATTGAAGAGACAAAACGTTTTCGCTGTAGCCACACAATGTGTTGGATAGACTACAAAGACACTTATGACTCTGTACCTCACGAATGGAGTATGAGGACACACCGACCTCCTGGAGCAAGTACTTGTTTTACTCAGGTACGCCCAGTTATTGAAGTTCAGAGTCTTAATAAAGACCATGTTGTTTTTTTGTTTCAAAGAAAAATCGAAAAACATTGTAGTATTTCAAAACGTGTTGAATATTAATATATCATGTTCGTTTGGTTGTTTTACCTGAAGGGTATACACTGATGCCATAAGTGTATACCCCTCGTATTCTATCGACATCGTGTTCTATCGACGTTATCCTTTCTTTGAACACGAAGTATTTGTAAAACTTGTTGCCCATGAAAACACCCACGTACCAAATATAATCAGTCTCAAGGCTGAAGACAAGACAAGTTTATTTGTGTACAAAGCAAATACACATGTATATACAAACTGATCTAACATGATATTACAATTAAACTGGTAAGCTTCTTTACGACAGTAATTGACATAGTTTGTAACAAGTCGGGTGTTCATAAAAGTATGAATCCACAAACTCGGGTCTTCATTTCTGGGCACGCCGATACAAAGGAAAATACATCCGAAATTTGCTTTGTATCACATTTTGAACACAGTTGTTGATCACATTCATTCTTAGCCTCGAACCTCACCACTTTATCTTTGATTTGTAAAACTGGAACCGGAATTTGCAGAAAATACGCAATAAATATTTATAGTTAAACAGGTCCATAATGCATTTGTCGGTGTCGATAAAATAATTACAATTTATTAAGAAAGAGACGTCGCCTCTTCCCGATAGGCAAGCGTGTCAAGTTTGAAGCTTGATATTTTTACATCTTTGGGAAAGCCTGCTCATGAAATTCATATAATTTCGGAAATCTTCAAAATAAAGACCTAGGAGAACCCGATCGAGAGAGAGCCCAAAACAGAAAAATTATACCTATGTTCAGAGAATCTGGGAACAATTGGTTTTCTGATATAGAGTTACACACAGTAATTTAACAAATAGACACATAAAAGAAGATTTCTTGTTACACCCAGGTATCTTAACCATTTATAGAGTTTATTGCTGTACTAAATACCAATCCTGAACAACTGCATCTACACAGCTTCTCACACGTTTTGGAAGATCTTAGGTATCAACATACATTTAAACTATGTTTACATTTCTCTTAACTGGAAATACTTTCTTTGCTATAATTCAAAGCGCATCAAAACAAACCGTTGTTGGCCATTTATAACAGTTCAATATGAAATGCGAGCTGGTAAAATGCATGTTGTACTACACGCTTTCAACAGTCGCAATATTTTCAGAAGAAAGACATATTGAAGAAAGCGTTAACAATTTCCTTAACATTCGATGGCAGAACATTGTCTAAACAGATAACTTACCATTCTCAACCCACTTATATATACTGAGTCAAAAAAGAAACTTCACATTCCTTCCTAAGGGCACTATAAAAGAACAAGAGATAGTAAGATGGTTAAATTGTTATTATTTCATTGCTGAGATCTGTGTGATGTACTCGATACACTGACAGTGCCATAATCAGTTCCATTAGGCTACACCGCCGTTCCAAAACATGGGTATACAGAATGTCAAGTCACAAGAATAACAATGCGAAATTTCTAAGTTCAATATAGTGTATGGCCGCCCCGCGCATTCACCACTGCCAAACACCGTCTCTTCATCGACTGCCTGATGCTTGTGAACACGTGGTTTGGGATTCTGCGCCATTGCTCTTGCAAGGCAGCGCCAAGTTCCTGCAAATTCTGAGGTTGGTTCCTAAAACCACGATGCGTTCTCCCAAGTGCATCCCAAACGTGCTCTATTGGATTAAGGTCAGGGGATCTCGATGTCCAGTCCATGACGTTGATGCCAGCGTTTTGAAGGAAATTTCGTGTCAACATCGCGGTATGCGGCCGAACATTATCATGCTGGAACTGTATACCTGGGCCATGAGCCGCCATGAAAGGAACGAGTTCAGGGGTGAGCACCTGGTCGTGGTAAGCAGCAGCTGTGAGGTTTCCACGGATGACCAGAAGTCGGGAACGGTTGTTCCCACAGAAAGCACCCCACAACTTCCGCCCCCGAATCTGTCGACTTCCTGTACACAACATTGGGCATACCGTTCACGACGTCGTCTCAAGACTCTATGCCTGCCGTTCGCGAATCTGAGGGTAAACCTTGATTCATCGCTAAAGACGACTCGATTCCAGTCTCTCTGGGTCCATTGGAGGTGACGTTGGGCCCACAGCAGACGTTGACGATGATGAAACGGCGTCAATATTGGCCCAGGATATGGACGTCGAGAATGGAGATTGGCAGCCCGCAACCGATTTCGAATGGCCTGTGAGGACAGTCGACCTCTAAACATCTCAGCCCTGGTTCGTGTAGCCGGCAGAAATCTGTCACGTAGGTGACGTAGGACGATTTGACGGTCTTCTGCTCGTGATGTCACACGTGGTGCCAGTTTGTTGTAGACGACCTCGCAACTCATACACAATACGACGGCTGCATCCCATTGCTCTTGCGACGTCAATAACTGATCTTCCAGCTTGCAACATGCCAACGGCACGTTCACGTTGCACATTTGACAATCGTGGCATTTAAAGTACCGTTAGAACTGTGGTTTAAAAGTGTTTTTTTACAATTCTTGAGGCCAATGCAAACACGTGCATATGAAGATTACTTAGATGCGAAGATCACGTGATCAACTGCACGTGCAAAACCTGATTTGGCACTAACGTCATTTGCACGACGGATGGATGGGTTTGAGTGGGTTTTGCTAACGTCGAAAGATAGGGATCCCATTTCGGATACATAGATATATCATCAGAGAAAAATTATTCATTATTTTTCAAATTACATTTTGTGAAGTTTCTTTTTTTGACTCAGTATATATTTGGCTTGCACAATCATCTTACACAATCAGCTTTCAAGGAAGGAATTTGTAATGTACATGAATTAAGGTAAATAGTCAGATTAAGTTCATCAGTTAACCTTCAAATCAGTATTTCAAACAAACAGAACACGTTAACATCCTGATTAGAATTGGTCTTCAGCATCCGATGTTTCTCATAAGTGGCGAATAACAGGATCGGGTTGTCAGGCCTGCTGATTTGGTTGACACATGTCATCGTATTATCGATATTGATCACTAGACTGTCTGGTCCAGACTCGAATATTTACAGACCACCGCTAAATAACTGCAATATTGGTGAGTATGGTGTAAAACAACAAACAAACAAACAAAACAGTGCTCTAATAGCTGTAGACCAATGCTATTTCCCACATCATTCAGAGTGTATCTTTTGTTTGTCCGAAAACAGATAATGCTAAAAGCGGTGTAAAACCATACTCACTCACTCACTCAGTGTATAAGGCGTATCATTATAGTTTTGCGGCGATTTTCATGTAACTTTGTCAATTTTGTATACTTCCAGTATGTTATTACACCAATTTCACCACTACTCCCGTATACATAAAAAACATTATTGAAATAAGCCATGCTGTATATTTTATAGGAAAGGGCCATAATTCGAATGCTTGTATTCAATGATAAAGAAAATCCTAACACCTCAGAGCTATTGATGTAATAAAGAAGTGACCGATCGGGATCAAATACCAAATTAGATATATCTTTCCCTTTAAGGAGAGTTCGCATATTTGTACCTTCATATGATATGGAGAATATTCTGTTAAATGATCGCCCAAAAATAATTTTCTGCGAAGTATCAAGCACCATTGCACTGGGATCGAACTCTATGGGAAACGTTTGTAGGGTTTTGCCTATTAATGTCATTTTCTTCAATTTTCCCCTCGATGTAACAAACAGGATATCCTTTTCTTCGTCTACAGCCATTGATCTTACCCTTATTCCTCGTTGTATGATCGCTATATCTGTCCTGTCGACAGATACAGAAATTATATGCTCAGTTGCAGCTATCAGCAGTGTTTCTGACTTCTGGAGGACTGCAACAGTTATAACCCGCCTTCCTTTGAGATACTGGTAATCTCTTAGAGAACCATTACCAAGGAACAGTTGATGAAAGTTTATCTGAGTATCTGAATGGAGTCTTATTATCAGCAGTCGTGCTTTCGGTGAACATTCGGTCAGTTCTTCTTCTCTCATTACGGAATCTATCGACATACAAAACAGAACATCTGGAAGGAACATACACCAATGCTTGGCACTGAAACTGACTGACTTAGGTAGCACATCGTAACAATCTCGAGTGAGTGAGTTAAAATTACAAGCCACTTCGGCAATATATATTTCAGCCATATTGTGACTTAACAGTCACGAAGCACGTGAGTCGAGACAGCATTGTCAATCACACTCGGCTGGTTGCAGACAGATATTGTTTTGGAACCAAACATTCACACACACACTATATTAAGCACATGCACACATACATACACACGCAAACGCACACACAAGCGCACACAAACAAACACACACACATGGCTAAATATTCACTTACATTTGACACATTTGAGATGCTTCTTCCGTGTGAGGACGGTCATGAATTGATTCGGACACAACAAAACACTGTCTCTGAAACAAATCTATAGAAAACCATATCAATTGTCAAAAACAGGTCTTTCCAGCAGTGGAAGGGTTCGGAAATAAAGATATACAAATGAAATTTACAAGGTCAAACTTTTATCATCCAAAACTGTGTTCCACAGGAGATATTGCTTGTGTGAGATCAGACGATATCTTCTAGGAGATATCGTTTTGACAGTAGATTTGGCACAATGCCCTGACAATGATATGACGTCCTGAACGTGATGACGTCACAATGCTATTACATCGTTGCACTGCAAGTCTAATGTCAGTACTGTACATTTTTCATTGAAATCCAATGAAAAGTGATTTTTTATGATAAATAGAATCTCACCCTGGTGTCTTCTGATATCAAATATATCAACACTCGTTGATGAAAGTAAAAATATTTTGTTACTTTATCAACTCGTGGTGACATATTTGATATCAAAAGACACTCCGGTGAGATTCTCTAGATGTACAAAGAAAAAGCTGTACACTGCAACAACATCTGAGAATTTTTGTTTACAAGGCCAACAATACACTACGAAACTACAAAACTGGACTATGCACCAACACATGAACATACGTTCATTTGTTTTTGTAAGAATGATAACATATTGTATTTATCGAAAACATTTCTATACGTACCTGTAAGGGGTCCGTTGATAAAACCATTTCCTTTCTAGACCGTTTCGTGTTGACTGGGCCATCTACACGACAAGAAAGATCAGCAACCTCAAATGTGAACTTGGTGCATCCACTTACACGATTACAGAGTTCTTCACACATGCGGGAACCAAAGGGCTTTATGTCTCGCCTGTATACATATGCATAGGAAGCAGTGATAAAACTGCATATCATTGAAGTTTTGCAAAGACCTACAAAGTAGTCCTTCATCTTCTTCTGACAGAATTATGCAGATCCTACTAAGGCAATGACCTGGTCTCCTTTCCTAAGAGGTCTTCAGATCGTGCGGGGGCCAAACGGCTTTATATCCTGCCTATATACCTGTACATAGGAGGCAGCGGTAAAATTAAATCATCCAAAGATTTGCAACGTAACCCTCCGTCTACACCATCCCCTCAGAATCCACTATGACAGTGACCTGGCCTTCAATACTCAGATCTCATCAGTTGAACGAAGTTGGAGTAATGGTAAAATATGTTAGTTTTGTTGGGAAATGAGAAGTCTCTTTTTGACAGCAATTACTGGTATGTGTGCAGTCGCTGAGAGGTTTTAGTACTTTGTATTTGAAAACGTAATGTTGCCTGACAACATTTAAAATGTAATGGCAAAGATATATTGTAAACGATATGCTCTTTGACATGTAAAAGTTCCAAGTGGGCAAAGAGTTGAGTGATATTTCTGGCCAAAACCCAGTCAATTGTTCATGCTACTAATCGTTCCCAAACTCAATAAGCCCCATAACTGATGCCTGGAAAGAATTGCTAAACACTGAAAATATAATGGCTATTTGAAAAGGCATTTTTTGCCTGGAAACAGTCAGATATGTCATGCATTTTAATATATGCATGTGTTCATCACTATTAATCCCTGAATAGGTTCATAAATAATATACTGACTGACTGAGTTTAGTTTTACGCCGCTTTTAGCAATATTCCAGCAATATCACGGCGGGGGACACCAGAAATGGGCTTAACACATTGTACCCATGTGGGGAATCGAACCCGGGTCTTCGGCGTGACGAGCCAACGCTTTAACCACTAGGCTACCCCACCGCCCCCATAAATAATATAAGTGTTGCTTCTTACTTTTATGTCGGAACAACAGTCTGCACAAACATGCGAAGCTTTACAGCATGGGAAGCAGTGTTTGATCCCAAAACCCATATAGGTAACTGATCACTGGGTTGAGAGACAAGATATACGTATTTGACTTAGCCTAGCTGGAACTGATAGTTAGCATCAGTGTAAGTGAGTTTGGTTTTACGCCTCTTTTAGCAATATTCAAGCAATATCACGGCGGGGGACACCAGAAATGGCTTTCACACATTGTACCCATGTGGTGAATCGAAATCGGGTCTTCGGCATGACTCTTTAACCACTAGGCTACCCCACCGCCCCAGTAAGCATTAGATAAACGAGTACCGATTTTGTATCGCCAGAGGTTTGGACTGAACATTTCCAGTATCTGTAGAAAGATTATTAGTGTTTAAGGTTTGACGTTCTCCTTTTAGAAACGAAAGCAATAAAACCATTTGTTCATCACAAGTAGTATCTGCTGAAAGCAGAATTCAATGTGCCGTTCCGAATATGTTTGTTGTAAGAGCACTTCAGACTGTATCTCAGATGAGTGATTGAGTTAGTTAGGTTTACTCCGCTTTCACCAATACTCCAGCAATATCACGGCGGGGGACATCAGGAATGGGCTTCACACATTGTACCCATGTGGGGAATCGAGCGCGGGTCGTCAACGTGACGAACGGAAGCTTTAACCACAAGTCTACCCAATCGCCCGTGTATCTCAGATGAAGTGAAATGGAAACACTTAAGGGTGGAACTGTTGGATATTACTCTATATCCCTGATCCATTTGAATGCTTGATGACATTATAATATGCAAATTGCTGCATACTATTGTATTGACACAACTTGTATTGAAACCATTGTCCGTGCTACCTTAATGACCCTTGACCGGATCTAGTGCTAGTTGTCCAAGGATGTATCTACAGAGTTGCGTTACGAATCCTGGTTTCACATCTATCTGTGTCCTTACCACACTTGTAAGACGAACCTGTAGTATTACTGTTCCAAATAAGTAGGGGAACTTTCAAATTGGATAGGAAGTATCTATAAGCATTAACAAACTTTTCAAAACAGACATCTTATGTACGCACCACCATTTCTCTTTATCACCACCCCTAGACACAAGGTATGGGATGCACTTGCTCAATGCAGTACGGTTTTCAAGAAATACGATACATCACTGTAGACAATGAATTTTTGACAACCATCTTACATCACACAGTTGTTAGTGTTTGTTTCTAGCCAATTCTTTTTGGTTTGAAAATGAAAATCGTACACATGCAATTTTCACGTCATACACCAATCATCTTTCAAGAGCGATTACTGTACAAACAACTATGGTCATAAGGAAGTGCAAGTGGTGATGCACTCTCAAAACATTCATTATTATCATATCAACTTTGATTGACTCCCAGTCTTAAATAAATTATGAAGTTCCCCTACTTTTTTAAGAGTAGAGTTAGGCGACATATTTAGTCTTGAACTGATTCGGGCACGACAGGACACCGCTCTGAAAAGCAAACCTAATAGCCAATCGTATTGTATTGTCAGAACCATGTCTATGCGTCAAATGTATGAGAATAATCAATCCCAACAATTGATAGATTCAGGTTGACTACGCAACGCTATTTGAACATACTTCTAATTTGTTTTTGTAAGAATAACATATCATTTTCGGTATCATAAATCTTTTACACGTACCTGCAAGTGGTCTCTCATTAAAACTGTCTCCTTTGTAGGCAGATTAGTGACTCCTTCATCTACTCGACAGGAAAGATCAGATAACTCAGATATGATGCTGCCGCATCCACTGACTCCATTACACTGTTCCTCACACATTGCGAGGACCAAAGGGCCTTATGTCTTGCCTGGATACACATATATATAGGAGGCAGTGGTAAAACTGCATGTTATTGAAGTTATGCAAAGACCTGTAAAGTAGTCCTTCATATTCTTCAGACAGATTTATGCAGGAACTACTAAGGCAATGATAGGGTCTCCTTCCCTGAGAGGTCTTCACACATGCGGGGACTAAAAGGCGTCATGAACTTGCCGACATACGTATATGGGAGGAATTGTTAAAACTGCATACCACTAAAGTTACAGACAATATTGCAGAGCATCATATTCTTCAGGAACATTTCTTGGGAGACTCATCATCCAATGGAATTTTCTTCTAGTTACTCAGAACTGTTTTGTTTTGAGTTAGACTGACTGACTGAGTTTGGTTTTACGCCGCTTTTAGCAATATTCCAGCAACATCACGGCGGGGACACCAGAAATGGGCTTCACACATTGTACCCATGTGGGGATTCGAACTCGGGTCTTCGGCGTGACGAACCAACGCTTTAACCACTAGGCTACCCCACCGCCCTGTTTTGAGTTAGAGTTAAACACTAGATTCTGGTTCCATGGATACCCAATTATTTGATGATGTTTTAATTGACAAAATTTTTTTTATGTTCAACAATTAGTGGCATGAATACATGAGCTGGAAAGTAATAAATGATTTATTCAGAAGCGTCAGCTTGCAAATGGCAGCGATACATCTTAAATTTCGTGCTCACTGACAAGTAACAGTTTAATGAACACACAAAGTATAGATATATTTAAGCCAGAAGTTGGTCCATTAGACATAGATATAAGTCACCCTGCCTCTCAGTTCAGAGACAAACTCTGAAAATATAATTGATGGTTGAAAAGGATAAACTGTCATTTTCGTTTCCGCCTGAATAGAAGGATGTAACAGCGTGTGTGAAAATCAGACTGTTTAGCTTTGAGTTTGTTTGAAAGCGCGAAAGTGATTGTCAGACAGTTTGGCCATTAACGCGTATGTCATCGATCTTATTTCAGATGCCCCTTTTAATATACACAGATATAGTAAGTTGTACAGACATCTTCCTTTTCTATTTACAAGGTCTACAGAAATAGGGTCGGTGGGGTAGCCTAGTAGTTTAAGCCTTGGCTCGTCACGCCGAACACCCGAACACCCCAGATAGGTACAATGAGTGACGCCCTTTACTGGTGCTACCCGCCGTGATATTGATGGAATATTGCTAAAGGCGGCGTAAAATCAAACCACTCACCCACCCAAACCAACCCACCCGCTCACTCACTCACTCACTCACTCACCGTTTTGGCGTGGCGGGTGAACTCTGACCTGAACGACAGTCAGAGTTCTTGCTGTCAACTGAGCATGCGTTACTGAGCATGCTTGTGGATGGAGATCAAGTTTATGTATTGGAAATGTATATAAACATGTTGCTGCTAAATATATGTGATAACGTTATTTAAACTTTATTTCAACAGTGCACATATAAATTACCAGCTACAAACGTGATCTGTTTTCGTCGAGCAGTAACATACGCACTGTTTTGCTTATTTACCAATTACCAATACTTACTAAATTTGAGAGGACACATTTCAGTACGTATACATTGTATACCAGCTTATATCTACCCATGTACTGTATTTGTTAACGGTGTATTCAGATATATTTCAGCTGAGGAAGATTGGGACCATATCATCCGATCCAGTTAATCGCCTCTTACGACAAGCATAGGTTAGTGAAGATCAATTCTATCCCGGATCTTCACGGATTTGTTCTATTATAAATCCTTTATCTTTACCAGGTTGTTTTACTTTATGGTTATTGTGATTAATAAATGTGTAAGAAGAAGAAGAAGGAGAAGAAGAAGGGTTTATTTTGTATAAAGGCCATACGATCCATCGTACAAGGTAATACAATAGTGATTTTGGTTACCATTTTCATACAACGACGCTAACAGGAGCAGAATAAACATGTTCTAAGAACTTGACAAAATTATGTATGATGTTAATGTCGGATGATGTACATATGCTGTGGAGTGAATAATAATATCCATGGACCGTTTTTGGAATGTAACGCCGACGCATATCCTCATAGCGTTTACAAATATAAACAATATGAATTTCGTCCTCAATACTTTTAAAATGTTTACATAACACAATATCACCATTGCAAAAGACAGTACCTCTTCTAATATATTTGATACCTAGTGCATTACATCCTGATCTAAATAATGCAAACAGATGCTTGCACTTATTACTTATGTTCAATGATAAATATTTTTCACAGGTCAACAAAGATTTATGGGACTTATAGAAAGACAGAGAAGGAACATCTAGGGAAGAATGCCACTCTTGAATAGAGCAGTTGTTAATTCTTTCAGTAAACATATATAGAAACGTTTTTGTGTCACCGATATCTTGTGAAATCCAGGCAGTACCAAAGCCAAAATAAAATAACAAATCACTGACATGCCGAGCCCATGTGGGACGTTTCCGGAATTCAGCAGATAATAAAAATTGATAACATTGATATGGATATCTACTTTGATGCATTCTTAATAATCTGAGCAAGCATTTAATACATTTGACATAATAAACAATGCTTAAGGGTGCCCTCCCACATTCCCCACATGCAACAGCATTAGATGATCTGTAACTAATCAGAAGTAAAAATTTGCAAAACTTTCGTTGGACAATTTCAATACTTTCTCTCTTTTTAAAACATATCTAAGCACCATATGTTAGAATTGGGACAATCTTTTTATCAAAAATATAAAATCCTTCTGAGAGTGACATATCATATCGTCTTATAAATGACTTGATTAACCACAGTGCCTTATTAGCTTGATCAGATAATGTTTTACATGCCCTACTCCAAATCAATTTGGAAGTTATCATGAGTCCTAGATATTTATAAATATTGACAGTTTCCATTCGAATGCCATTATAAAACCATTTTTCATGTTTGGACAAGGGTCCACCCATTTTTAAAACAATTATTTTCTTTTGATCAGTATTTATATCCATGCCCCATTTATGGGAATACAAATGTAGGGCGTCAAGGCGGCGCTGTAATCTAACAACAGTATCAGCTATCAAAACCAAATCATCTGCAAATAACAGAGCAATAATATTCAACATATTTTCGGAGATAAATATACCATCATGAAACTTATTTTCTATTACCTTAGAAATAAATGTGTAGATCGCTCTCATTACTCTATGAATGCCGATGCCAAGTTGAAATCAACTCACTCACTCATTTACTCAGGCACGCACGCATGAACACACTCACGCATTCATTCACTCACTCATTCTTAGGACACTTGCTACCCCAGAATTCCACGTGGAATAGGTGTCCAGAAAGTAAACTTATCGCTCTGCATGAAACCATGTCAGACAATATGGCATTGGATACATTCAAGCTACAAATAACAGTTCTTTCGACATTTACGATTTATTCTTGAATTCTTCAGAAAATAACAACAGAATACAATCCATAAACATGGAGGAGGACAGACATGACAAAGGTTGTGATCGTTATCGCATGTGATATGATATTCTGATCATTTCTGATACCTATATCTATTCCAGGGCCACCTCCTTGGATCAAAGGTGTCATCCCTCAGCTCCGTTATAAAACGACAGGCCATTGTTTCCTTTTCAAGTTCCTCCAACGCCATGTTCAGCACCACCAGCCTCTTTCCCACGTCGGAGCCTCGTTTTAGTGGATCTGGGCCAAGATTTGGGTTCACTTGTGCTACTTTGTTAATTCGATTTAGATTAAAATTTACCAAGTTCATATTTTCTTGCACTGCATGTATGGAAATAACTATGGTAAAATGCTTTTTCTTGAAAGAATGATTTTGAATGCCCACACGCCCTTACAACGAACTAACTGATATAACGAACTGTTTTGTAATATTTGCCCAGGCCACTTGACGTATAGTTTAGTAGAAATGCTTATAAAAAAAAACGAACAAAGATTAAAACTAACTAAAATACGCGGTCCCTTTGATTTTCTGATCAATAAAAGAGCTTTCGGGTATTGAATGCACACGGGATAGCGAACACCTTTAAAACGAACTAACTGATAGTTTGGTAATTTTGTCCAGGCCACTTGTATATTTTAGTCGAAATTCTTGTAACGAACTACGATAATAACTAGCTGCAGTTATAACTAACTAGAATACGTGTTCTTTTTGATTTTGTGATTAATGAAAGAGTACAGGTTACACAACGGATCAAGTAATTCAACATGGGCATGTTTCCTCTCAACATTATACAATAAAAGTTAACATGTATAACATCTAGACTTACACACAGCCATACGAAAAGCATTACTCTTGTAACAGGAAAGATGGTATCCAGCTTGATGTATCTCAAAACTGACAGTATAAAGCTGAACGTCACTTTCCTTACAGACCCGTGAAAATCAAGGTCAGAGTTGAACTTCAGTACGACATGCTAAACTGACTGACTGACTGAGTTTGGTTTTACGCCGCTTTTAGCAATATTCCAGCAATATCACGGCGGGGGACACCAGAAACGGGCTTCACTCATTGTACAAAACTAGAGGGGATCGGGTGGTCAGGCTCGCTGGATTGGTTGACACATGTCATCGTATCTCAACTGTGCAGATCGATGTTCAGGCCGTTGATCACTGGATTGTCTGGATTGCCGACGCCATATAGCTGAAATATTCCTGAGTGCGGCGTAAAACTAAACACACTACATGAATATTCATTTTCAGGTCGTTGTTTTTGTCACACCAAACCCATATCTGAGAAGCAGTTATTGTACTAATAACGCAAACAACTTCATAGCGTTTATTAATTTGACTGAACTGAAGTATTTATGTCTCGAGAGGACATTATTCTCTTCATTTGACGATCGTAGCCAGAGCTTTATTATCTTTCAATACCAAAATACTTGAGGGAATGTATTCAAACTGGTCAGTAGCTACACACTTAAGTCTTCATATCAGCTTACTAACTCTACCATGTACCATGTGTGTTAATCTTGTAAATTTGTAACATAAGATAACTTTGAATGAAATATTTGAATAATTTTCTCAAAATATTCAAAAAAGAAAAGCCCGAAGATGATAACAGCACTTTTAGATGTCTATTGTTTGACCCCAGACCACAGGGCCATAGAGTATAGTTGGTTACCTCTTCATATTAACATCACTTGGAGTCAAATGTTTAAACGATTTTCCTGGCTAGTTGTGGCAAAACCAAAATGTTCCAAAAACCAAAAGCCCAAAGATGAGAAATGCACTGTTAGATATGTATTGTTTCAGTCAATGTCCAGTCACTGGTTATATCAACGAAATCTCAAATGACCACCATCTCTAAAGACAACATATACAAAATGGTAAAAATACCCTGGATATCTCCAGGCTTTTGTAAGGCCAAACTATACTAATGTCATCGTTTAATGCTTCATGTGGCACTACCTAACCATGTAATGATTTTAACATTGTGCTTATTATTTCAAAATACCTTAATTACGATTTGACATCAATACTCTTAGTTATTATGTTTATTCATCGCAAGATGCGCATCTTTACACCTTTTGGGTGAGTTGCAAATACCTGTAAGAACTGCTTATACTTCCAATCCCTTATTACACCAAATTCATCACCACTACCGTATATGTAAAACTCATTCTTGAAATACGCCATGCTGTCTTGTGTGACAGGAATGGACACAAGCGATGCACTCAAATTCATTGATAATGAAAAACTGAATAATTTAGTCCCTTTGCTATAGTAAAGAAGCGACCGATCCGGATCAAATAACAAACTGAATATTCTTTTTCCCTCAATCAGTATTTGTGTATTTGTACCTTCGTATGTTACTGAAAGTATTTTGTAAAATGTTTGCGCAAAAATCACACTGTTTGAGGGATCAAGCACAATCGTTCTAGGGTAAAACCCTCTTGGGAAAGTGAATGCAGTTGGCATTTTTCTGTGAGTCAATGTAATCTTCTTCACTTTTCCCTGAAATGTTGCAAACAGGATATCCTTTTCCTCATCTACTGCCATTGTTGTTACCCTCATTCCTTGTTGTATGACTCTAAGTTTGGAAGTACCTATGGGCAAATTCATTACTTTGTAATTCGCCGCTATCAGCAGTTGTTTAGATTTCTGAACGACGGTGATAGCTGATACACGCCTCACTCTAACAGGCGGATGGGTCTTAAGGGAGTCATTACCAAGGAACAGTTGGTGGAGCTCTGTGTAAGATGCTGCATGTAGTTCTACAATCAGCAGTCGTGTCTCCGGTGAACTTTCGATGACTTCTTCTTCTCTCATTACGGAATCTATAGACATACAAGATAAAACATCTGGATGTTCTTGTTTTCAAACGTATTGAGGCATGTTGCTGTATTATTTGACATTATTGCTGGGTTTTTATTGCATATATGTAACTGCTACTGATTCAAAGTAAATATCTGAGATCATTACCTCTGAGATCATTACCTGGGATGCTCCGCACGCACGCAAGCACGAACGAACGCACGTACGCACAAGGATTCATATTAAAGGGACACTGATCCGGAGCAACTGGTTGTTGCTTTTGTTATTGTTTTCCCCTACACGGATGACATTCCAGAATTCTTGACTGGGTAATAATCTCTGCTGCGCCACCCACAAGCGCAATTGGTAGTATAAATATAATATGTATATCCTTACATTGCTCAAATGCACACAATTTGAAGTTTGACTTCATCTGCCATTTCACAGCTTCATAAAAAGTACACGATCTGTTTTAGTAAATTTATAACATGACTGTAATATCTATACATTTAATAGATTGCCATTATAACTCATACTGCACACACGCGCACTAAGTGCAACCTAGAGTATGTTGTCTGTCTTACCAAACTTCGCGGCCAAAAAAAGAAAGTGGAATGATTCTGCTGAGTCAAAATTAATAAAAACAAAATACAAATCTTAAAATTAATAGCGGCGGAAGTTATAGCAATAATATCAAGCTATTAGTTTGTTTGAGGAATTTATCCATCAGTATGCACATAAAGGAACGATATGCCATTCATCTGCAGCTGACAAGGAAACCTGATCCACGCCATTTGTCTAATATGGATCAAATTGTATGTAGTGACTTTGTTTTAGGTTTCTCACATTGGTGTATAGTCTCATTGGTCACTCAAGCACACCTGGCAACTGATGTCGCATGATGTCGACTATTTAAAAAAAGTGTTTTAGTTAGACAACAATGAGCAATCAATGAACGTATTGGTGGTTAATCCATTGATGAAATTACGTCGCTTTTACACAAGCACTTAACTGCAGAATGTGGATGTGTTCAGTGTGCGTTAGTAAATCTAGAAACTTTTATATATACACTACATTTTGACAAATGTGCTGTGCAAGATAAAAGAAATTAATCAATCAGCGTGTTATCGGTTAATCCTTTGATCGAAGTTTTTTAAACACAGCTGATAATTGCTCTTGCTGTACTTCTATGTGCACATTACATCACATGTAATACATTTGCCACATCAGACCTAAATTTATAGCGCTGAGGAGTATTTACTCCAGATACGAGATACGAGAAGTGTAGGTTTATACCACCAAACATGCAATTTGAATTGCCTAAAAACTTAGGGGTCGACGGTGTTTTTGAGGATATGAACGGAACACCATTGTTGCATAAGAAATACATGTAAGCATTTGCTGTATATACCTATTTACCGAAGTAAATTTTCTAGTAATGGCAAAGTGGGGGTGATTTAGATTACAGATTAAAGTAGATAAAATGTGTCAATAAACATCACATTGTTACATGACATGATTAAATATCGAGGTAAAATAGAAATGGGATCAAATTGGATCCGTCAGCATACCATGCACGCATCAGAAAATCCGAAAAGCGTACACTGCTAGGATACTTTATTACAACCAGACAGGACTTACCGGGAATATTTTCAAATAACGGCATCTGAACAACGCCGTTCTTATTGTCATATTGTTTAGGTAGAAGAAATTCTACAAAGGAGGACAGCTGCCCAGTCCCCGTGTATCTCGGTGAACTGGAACTCTGACCATCACTGTTCTTACAGGGGAGGAATTCTGGCCACATAATTAATATTTTGCCCACCATAATAATACATAGAATAAGTATATGCTATTGTATTGAACTACACAGAAACAGCATATGATATAGCACACTGAGTCCAAAAAGGAACAGCACTTTAACAGTTTTAGCTCATTCTAATACATCTTACCATTTTAGTTCACTGTAATAGTGGCACCAGTGTTTGATCGCATTTAAAACTATATATCACGAGTAGTCTGAGTAGTAAGGTGAGTATTTAGATAGGCAAACATATATATTGTGGGCAAAGGTCCTCCCATGTAAGAATTGTGGTGGAAAGAGATCCTGGTGGAAAGAGATCCTGGTGGGCAGAGTTATGGTGGACAGAGTTATGGTGGACAGATCCTGGTGGACAGAGTTATGGTGGACAGAGATCCTGGTGGACAGAGTTATGGTGGACAGAGATCCTGGTGGACAGAGTTCCTGGTGGACAGAGTTCCTGTGGGCAAAACCCTTGGATTCGTGTCCGTCAGGTTCGGGGGAACAGGGGCTGCCGACATAATGTTATGAGATTGCTGGCATGAAACATTAATGGTTCTGGATCAGTGTCCCCTTAAAGTTTTAATTTCATCGTATGAATCAGTTCTTTGAAACCCATTTTTGTTTGTATTCGATTGCATCAGATCATTATCTGGGATGCATGCACGCAAACACGAACGAACGAAACGCACACGGATTCATATTACAGTTTCTATGGATCAGATGTTTGAAACCAATGTAACGATTTTAACATTACACTGGCAAAATAGTTCACTTACATTTGACACATTTGGGATGCTTCTTCCTCGTGAAGATGGTCATGAAATGATTCGGACACGACAGAACACCGCCTCTGAAACTAATCT
Organism: Haliotis rubra; assembly: GCF_003918875.1. Taxonomy (NCBI): domain Eukaryota; kingdom Metazoa; phylum Mollusca; class Gastropoda; order Lepetellida; family Haliotidae; genus Haliotis; species Haliotis rubra. The sequence goes on along the minus strand of NW_025765153.1, from coordinate 141,102 downwards.
ATAGTCGACCATTATCAGACATATTTTTTTTATATTTACAAAGCCAACATTACAGACTACAAAACTACAAAACTGGATTCTGCACCAACACATGAACATACGCACATTTCTTCTTGTAAGAATGATAAGGTATTGTATTTATCGAAGATATTTCTATACATACCTGTAAGGGGTCCGTTGATAAAACCATTTCCTTTTTAGACCGTTTCGTGTTGACTGGGCCATCTACACGGCAGGAAAGATCAGCAACCTTAAATATGAAGCTGGTGCATCCACTGACACGATTACAGAGTTCTTCACACATGCGGGGACCAAATGGCTCTATGTCTTGCCCGTGTACATATATATAGGCGGCAGTGGTAAAACTGCATATCATTGAAGTTATGAAAAGACCTGCAAAGTAGTCCTTCATCTTCTGCTGAAAGATTTCTGCAGAAACTACCTAGTCAATGACCTAGTCTCCTGTCCTGAGAGCGCTTTGTCGAACAAATGTATACTTATAATACAACAATGAGTTCTGGTCGGGTGGGTACTGACAAAACCCTTTTGAAGGAAGTCGTAAAAGATTTACTGGCACGTTTGCAATAGCTTAGAGGTTTTAGTATTTTTTATTTATAGAAAGAAGCCTTGCCTGACAACATTTGAAAAGCAATCAACAATAATATATCGTATACTGTATACACTTTGACACGTGAAAGTTTCATGTGGGCACACAACTGAGTTACATTTCAAGCCAGGGATTTGGTCAACTGGTCATGAAGATAATTCTTCAAACACTTAATATTTTGCTCAGTAATGGTAGCAGGAAAGAATTGCCTCTGGGAATCAACACTTCAATTATAATGGCCATTTGAAAACGGACCTTTCGCCTGAAAAACTTAAATATATCATTATAATTCTTCAAAATAATATCTTCAAGGCTACTTGGCGCTGAGTAAGTTTAAAACTTGCATGGGTGATCAAATATGTAGCTTTATTGTCGAACAAAATTGTAGTTAGAGTTAACAGTTACTTCTGGTCAGGCGAATACCCCACTGTCTTCTGTGTCCCTCTGTGTGTCACTTCTTTCTGTGTGAAAATGTCAAATCCCTCTTGTAGGGAGATGGAAAACACTTACTAGCATGATCAGTGCAATCGCTCAGAAGTTATTAAAGTATTTTATAGTTAAAGAACCCTTTTTCTTTTGTTGTTTGACACCAAATTCGGCAATATTCCAGCATTATGGTGGCGGTCTCTAAATTATCGAGTCTGGACCAAAAAGTCGATACGATGACGTATGAACCAAGTCACCGAGTCTGACCTCCTGATATCGTTAGTTATTTCTTACGGCAAGCATAGGTTGCTGAAGATCAATTCTCGCCCAGTCCTTCCCAAACTTTGACAACCTGCAAACATTATTGATCGATGATATATTGCAAACGAAATACTGTTTGACCATGTGGGCACGTACACAGTACAGTTATATTTCAAGCCAGGCCATTGGTCATGAGCATAATTGTTCCCAACCGCTATCACCAGACGCTCGATAATTGATGACACAAAGGAATTTCTAATGAAAATATTTACCAAAGGTACTTTTCGCGTGAAAACAATTGGATATGTCATGCAAAGTTGATACTCTTTTAAATACTGTCTTTTCAATCCAAAGTAAGTTTCTAAAAATTATAAGTGTTTTCAGAATTGTTTTAGAACTGAATGACGTCAGGCGATCGCTTCTGCAGTTTTACGTGAAGCTGTGCTGCATGGGAACCGGTATTAACCCCTAAACCCTCATGGGGGCCCTATAACAATCAGATTTGTTTCTCAAATATTCAAGATTTGGAACACCAAAGATTTGGACTGAACATATTCATTTCCGGTTATGCTTTTAAAACAAATGCAGCAAAGCCATTTCCATCAGCAAAAGTGCTAAATCCGTTACGTGTTTTGTATATCATCTTTGTTGACAGAGCAAGATAGCATGTATCTCAGAGGATGTGGAATAGAGTAACACAAGGGTGTGGGTGATGAACTATTACTTGATATCCTACACAATTAAAATCAATCTAATTAAAAATCGAGTTGCACTTGTCCCTTAGACAGAATCTCCGTACGAATCCTGGTTTCACATTTATCTGTGTAACTGAAGTAGAAAAGAAGTACACACCAGGTACTTTGCAAATATAGTCGAGAAAAACAACGACACGATCGTCACAAACTACATAGCGTACGTGTTAGAAAAATACCGTAGACAATTAGATCAATGTTGTCGGGTTTGGGATATACTCCGAAATAGTCGATAGGATTGGATTACCACAGCACGCAGTCGTCTCATCATTGAATTCCTCTTGATGAAGACCAGCGTTGTTGTTACTGATGACGTCACTGTGAACTTCCGGTTATGCAGATGGAAAATGCGCGGGTGATGGTCATTATTAGGGATGGTCACGCTCATTCTTTTACTTCTGGGACTGACCAGTCTGGATTATTAGTCTCATTAGTCTGATGATGGTCTGCCGTGTACATGCATTATGGGACATGTATGATATACCATATCACAAGTGAAATGGCATTTTAAATATGGATACCATGGTGACATGGTCACAATGATCCCAATTATTCTGTTTTTCAGTTATTTCATTTCGTACTCTTTGATCTTGAAATATATATCGTGCAAGCATTTATGTTTTACAATTACATGGGTGACCAGTATTTCAAATGCCGACTACATATGGAACGTCGGGGGCATCCCTGACACATGATAGTTGTTGTATTAATGTAGTGTCCACCCGTGTAAACAGAACTAATAACATGTCCCGTAAATATCAAGGAATCGTATATTTTATACGTATATTTTAGTCGACATGTTTATAAGGAACTACGATTATAGCATACTAAAATACTTGGTCCCTTTGATTTCGTGATTAATCAAACAGCACAGTTGCTCTACTTTGTTTGGACAGTTCAATTAATCCAACATGGGTATGTTTCCTCTCAATATCATACAATGTAAGTTAACATGTATAACATCTAAACTTACACACAGCCATACGAAAAGCATAAAACTGAAACAGGAAAAAAGGTAACTGATAGTATGGTATGATATTATCATTCCAAACTTGAACGTCAATATCTTTACAACCTTTGGTGAATTCAAACGTACATCAATCACCATTTTAGCTCGTTGTTCTCGTCAAACAGCACGCATATCTGAGAAGCACTTATTTACTTATAATGCCAAGCAACTTTTTCTCTCTTATTAATTTTACTGAACTGAAAATATCAATTATGTCTCGAATTGACATTATTTTCTTCACTTGACGGACGTAGCCAGAACTATATCATCTTTCAATAGCAAGATACCTAACGGGAATATGTCCAAGCCTGTTCAGGAGCTACACGTTTAAGTCTTCATATCAACTTACTACCTCTATCATGTACCATGTCTGTTACTAATGTCTGAGGTGGATTGAAATCCCAAGACCCCTGTGCTAAAGTATAATGGGGTACATCTTCATATAACCAAGACTTTGAATGAAATATCCGAATGGCTTGTTGTTGCCAAAGCCAAAAGCCCGAAGATGAAAAATGCACTTTTAGACATTTATTGTTCTAGTCAATTTCTAGATACTGATTATTTCAACGAAATCTCAAAGGACTAAAGTCCGTATGAGTCAAATCTCCCAATTCTTTTTACCTGAGCTGTCGCTACACACTTATCACAAATCGTGAGATAATGAAAACAATGATGGTTTGTCAAACAACAACTATGACAAAATGCTGCAGAGCTGGTGTGTTATCCTATTTACTATTGAGTCACTTACGATTATTTATTTTTGAGTTAGATTGGAAGTCATAGGAGAGATTTTGACTGAAACGGACTTTACCGTCTCTAAAGACATCATATTCACAGAGTACTGGCGTTTGTAAACGTTTGTCACAAAAAATTAAAACGTGACATGAAATGTGCATGCAAAAAATCTCTTCCACGTATTGCACGTGCAACGTGTCGGACACATGAGTTGAAAGATCGACTGTAAAAGACCAAACCAAATTCATCATTTCATAATTTACGAAATTAATTATGTAAACGTAAATAAAAATGCCAAGATTGAATGCTTCTGACCGAAATATAGCGTTTGGAAGCAGGAGAGTCCCAGTCTGTCATTACAGTTCAACTTCTACCACAGCACCATATCTCGATTATAACATCGATATACCCGTTTCAGTTCGACCCAAGATCCTCCCAAAGTGGAAGACCACCCATTTGCTACATCAACGGACACTGCAGAACAGGCACCTGGTTTTTAAAGAATTTCAGACCAAACCATAAGAAATCGCCTGAGAGAAATGGGAATTCGAGCATGCCGACCAAAAGTCCTGACACGACTACACTGACAACGACGTGTCCAGTGGTGCCACGGGGTACATGCATGGAGCCTTTGGTACGCTAGGAACACGTTTGGTTCAGCGATGAATTGCGTTTCATCCTGCAACGTCGACGGGAAGGGAGACGTGTCTATCGACGTCAACATGCACGTTTTGTGCCGAACTGCATTCGACAGGTGGACAGATTTGGTGAAAGAAGCGTCATGGCGTGGGGAAACATATCCTACACGTGTAGATCAGAGCTGGACGTGGCTCAAGGCAATCTCACAGCAAATCACTACATCGACCAAATCCTGCAACCTCACCTCCTCCCACTTATTAACCGCCAGAGGGAGTTGGTTCAACACGAAAACGCTCGACCCCACACAGCTCGTGTAACAGGTGCCTATCTCGCCAATGCAAGCGCCAATGTCCTTCACTGGCCTTCCAAATCGCCTGGTCTTGACCCGTTCGAGCATCTATGGGACAAACTTGATCGACGCGTCCGTAAACGTCAATAGCGTCATCAGAGAATTGCAAAATTTGCCAACGCATTGCAAGAGAAATGGCGAAGAATTCACCAATAACAATCCCTTCCAAAGCGGTGTCGAGCAGTGACGGTTGCAAGGAAGGTGTGACCAGGTACTGGCCTGAACGCCCCCTTGTGTCCACACATGTGCAGTGAGTGAGCTGAATTAATGCTGACAATGACAACAATGCATATGTTCATTCTGGTGTCGAATTTCCTACATCTATATGTTCAAACTTAATCCACGTATGTACACTTAATTACGTTTGATACATTTCCCTATTTTCGACCTATGCGTTTCTTTTTTTGGTAAAAATACCCAAGGTATCTTCAGATGTTTATAAACCAAAATTTGTATAATCTCATAGAACAATATACTCTTCAAACAGTAGGATAAAGAGTTCCAAACACAGAAACACATTTTGATAGTCAAAGATCAAAGACTATTAATGAAAACAAATAATGAAAATAATATGCTGACAACTGATATTCCTGATTCAGAGCTACATAAAACAAATCTAAATGTCATACAAAGCTTTACTATTATATACATTTTCAATACATATTCGGTGGCACTAACTTCATGTTATGAGGCAATGTACGTAGAAGATGGAATATCAATCAATTTTCTTCTGTTGTGGTAGGATGGTTATTGACCATGTTGGTGAAGGTCAGGTCTATTTGTACTTAGGGATGCACGTTAGAGACGTAAGATTGGCCATAAAATGGACAAACTTCGTTAGCAATACAAATGAATTATTGAGAAAATCTGGTGTGCAGGCCTGACACTCGCAGCAAAGTAAAAACCACAAGTTCTTCTTGTCGATTTGGAGAGGCAAGGAATTCAGAGTAATGCAGACGGCTGAGATTTTTGGGAGTCTTCATATTTTCCAATAGATTCTTGGTGGATTTGACTTGGCAGTACTAATTTTTCTTAATCTGTAAATAACAATGTTAAGATCATCTACACAGTGCTAATTCACACCGATCCGCAACGGGATCGGATGGTCTTGGTTGATGCAGGCCATCGAATCAAAAATGCTCGCTTTGTGTAGCGAAGGCATGGGCTCCTGGCTTATAGTGCGCCCGAAGCGCCTCAAATTGCCAGCATTACCTGAACACTTCTTTGCTGCATTAATGTATTGGATTCAGTCGCTACTACTACTACTACTACTACTACTACTACTACTACTACTACTACTACTACTACTAAAATACCAATGAAGGTGTCAGAATATATCAGAATCGAAAGGCACTGTTGAACAAATGCATTCATTGAAATTTCATTAACTCGTCATGCATGTCGATAATAACAAGGGGGGAGGTCAGTTTATTTCTGACAACATAAAATTACACATTAAAAATCCTCCAAAGGAACGTCCACTGTAGTCTGCTGGTCGGTATTCACACGCGCAGAAGACACTTTTTAGATCTTTTACAAAGGTTGAGTAAGTGAGACAGTTGACTTTGTCCGCCTCACAGAATGCAATTAGATGATGGTCACGTGATAATCCCTGTTGGAGCTGACCCAGGCGTCTCAGGGCTGACACAGGACAGAGTGGAACGAAGATAACGGGACCCTCAGGACCCTCTGGCCGAACTCTATGGTCTGAGTGTGTCTGACAATCATCTCCACATAGTTGTAGTACCACACAACATCACTTATACACAGTGTTACTGGCTGTACCCTCAAAGGGGGTTGAAGTATCGTAAACTTATTGTCCTCCTGAGAGGGTACGTAAGTCCCAAAACTTTCAAAGTCAATTTAAACTTACCAGGATTTTTAAGCGTAGTATTCTTGTTATTTAATTTTGGCTAACATTTTTTACAATCGCCAACAGCTGAAGGGATGGTGTAAATCCAGCTAGGGTCCATGCAGGTAGCAAAGGTACTGTAAGTCCCCATGGTCCTTAGTATGGTGATCAACCTTCAGTTGCTGCTGATCTATAGCCTGTTCTTATATTGTACTGTTGTCTCTCGTGATATATTTTTATGATAGAGTACTAGTTTTAAATTAAGAGCTGTGATATTCTAGTAGTTTTACTGTCCTTCGATGACAGGTTTTTTATGTTATACATTTATTGATTTGAATATTGATATCATCTGTTCTCGTCACGATATGGCTGTAATAGTGCCGAAGTGAGGTTAAATTTTAACTTACTCACTCACTCACTTATACACAGCTGCATAACATTATTAGTATAATGTGGCTTTTCAGGTAGCAAAGTTGATTTCCTAAAAAAAGTAAAGAAGGCGGTGAGACAAGCTGCCCAGAAAGCAATGTTGAAGTGGCGACTCATATCAAGTTATTGATATATTTGTCCTAAAATCTCTGGTGTTATCGGTAGTTTTGGACTGGGGGTTTTCCTTTAAGCCTTATGATACCCTTCCGAACTAGTCCGAGTGTCCAGTCCGAGAGTGGGTTGTCGAGTCTCGCCTCCAGGTGAAACAGTCTCACCATGTTGAGATATCCCGGGATACTACTGGTGACCGCGACAAGAAGGCACAGTACCGTAGAAGTGTATTTCCGCTAGCTGGCACCGGCTCGCGGTTCGTGGTTTGTGCTATGCGCTGACTGAGGGTCTCACGGGCCGACTCGTGTGTGTATCCCTCCGCGCCCCAGGTCACACCACAGGTCACAGGTCACAGTCCGTTAAAACAAAATAGTCCCCACTTCGGCTACTAATTTCATATAAATGCTTTTTACACTTTTCCTGTGAATGATTTAGAAAGAATTTTATTAAACGCATGTAAAACATTCTACGATTTCAAATTGTGTTTAATATGTGAATATCAATATTCCTCTGTTTGTTTGATTGTTTTACAATGTCATCATTTAATGCAACATGTGGCATGCCTAACCATGTATTCATTTCAACACTATGCTTATTAATACAGTATGATTAATATTGTACATGTGATACAAAACCCACAAAAGCAGTACATACGTAGCCTTAAATAACTTTCACATTATGAAAGATGTGGCACTAATACTCTCAGCTATTACACTGATTCATCGTATGAAGCACATCCTTACTCCACTTGGGTGAGTTGAAAATACCTTCCGAACCTTTTTATACTTCCAATCTCTTATTACACCAAGTTCATCGTTAATCCCGTATATATAAAAAACATTATTAAAATACGCCATGGTGATTGGTGTGACAAAAATGGACACAAGCGCTGTACTTATATTCATTGATAAAGAAAAACTGAATAATTCAGTCCCTTTGCTATAATAAAGAAGTGACCGATCTGGATCAAATAACAAATTGTATATTCCTTTTCCTTCAACCAGTATTTGCATATTTGTACCTTCGTATGTTACAGACAGTATTTTGTAAAATGAGTCCACAAAAATCACAATGTTTGAAGAATCAAGCACAATCTTACGAGGGCGGAACCCTCTGTCGAAAGCGAACGCAGTTTGCATTTTTCTGCCAGTCAATGTCATCTTCTTCACTTTTCCCTTAAATGTTACATACAGGATATCCTTTTCTTCATCTACTGTCATCGACCTTACCTTTATACGGTGTTGTATAACAGTTAATTGTGAACTGTCTACAGGTACAGACATTATCTTTCCATTCGCTGCAATCAGCAGTTTTCTGGATTTCTGGACGACGGTGATAGCTGATATAAGCCTTGCCTTCACAAGCGGGTGTGTGTGAAGAGAACGGTTACTGAGGAACAGTTGAAGAAAACCTTGCTTGTAACCTGAATGTAGTCTGACGATCAGTAGCCGAGTCTTCTGTGTCACTTCGTTTTCTTTCATTACGCAATCTATCATCATACAAAATAGCACATCTTGATGTTTTCCTCCATTTTCAACTACACAAGCATATTGAGGTAGGTTGCTGCATATTTTTTATAATATTATTGCAATCTTATTTTAACACAAACATACACTATGAAAAACATTGGTGAAACTATAGGAACATGCACTTATGTTAGGTAATGAAACAGAAAGTCCATGGCAGCAAGTTGAGATCAACCTTCCAAACACAACATGGTAAGAGTCAGAGGCACTTGACTTCGGGTAGCAAGTGCAAGAGGTATTATGGCTGATTAACCATTGTCACTCAGGTTGTCACAGGAACGTGCTGTACGTTTTCGTGGTCAAGAGCAACAACTCCAGACCAGGTTCGACTAATCCCAATGATGGTATTAAGAAATGTAACGCAAACTGCATTCAAAGTGAACATGCCAAGATGGCGCAAAATCGTCTGCACGTGTCATCCCACAACTTACAAATTGTATGGGGTAATAACACGATGACTAGCCGGACCATGGCAGAATCACGGGTGAAAAATATCGGTTCAACAGCATTGCACTACTCGCAGTGCGATTTGGCGCAACGTGCTGTGCAACGTCTCATCTTTCAAGATGATAATGCATGTGCCAAGATTGTATACCACTCTCCCACATAACAAACTTAAGGGAAAACTTCATTCCTTGGCATTTATAAACAAACATGGTGAACAAAGATGTACCTACATATTTATTTTACAGAGGTTAAGGACAATTTGTCAAAATTAAAGCAAATGTTTTTTAAGTTTACTGAGAAAACAGGATATATGTGAAGTGCTGGACTTTCTCATTGATGGTCCAATATTGTTCAGTAACCATCAAAATAGCTAATGCCTTCCATCATTTACCCACCCGAACTTGAAATTAAGGAGACCAGTGAGACCGCCTCAACTGTTTCATATTTAGATCTATGCATAAATATTCAGAGTTACAAAAACTCCCCACAAGGCTTATGACAAAAGGGACGACTTCAACTTCCCAACAGTTACAGTACAACCAGAAATTATTGAGATTGTAATTTTTTCACTCATTACTCACGTATTAAATGTGAATATTAGCAGAACATAACTCCAGATTCAAAGACAGGTGAACAGTTAGTGTTTTGTCAAGTCATAATGGGCAGCAATGCAGGTTTCAATGCGGCGGGGCATACTACTGATCAAAGAAGTTAGAAAGTCATTGTCCATGCTGTCCCAATATCGGACGACCTCTTCTTTCATTTCAGCAATATTTGTAAGATATTTTTCTTATTGACACTTTCCTTCATAAGTCCCCAAACATTTTCCATTGGATTTAGGTCAGGGCTATAGCTTGGCCAATCTAATCATGTCATATTTGGGTCCGAAACCAGGCCTGTGAATGCTTTGAACGATGTTTTGGGTCGTTGTCCTGCTGGAAAATCCAAATATTTCCATAGAACACGTGAGCAGATGGAAGTAAATGTCCCTCAAGAATATCTGTGTACCGCTCACTGTTCATATTCCCTTCAAATACACAGAGGGGCATTGCCCCTAACACAGATATGCCACCCCACACGTTAAATTTCGGACTGTACTTTGGGCGCTGATACAAAGGTTTTTCAGTTTGTTTGGTCCAGAATTTCAGTGTATTAGGAAACAGCCACACAGAACTTTCATCTGAGAAAATAACATTGTCCCAGTTAAAATTTCTATGCTGTAAGTACCAGTTCAACCTTCGCTCATTTTGTTCAGGTTTCATGATCGGTGATAGAATTCCTCGACTTTTCTGCCAACCCATTGCATGCAGCTCAGTTCTAATTGTCTCCTTACAGTCAGCCACAGTTCCTCTATCAATCATATCCAGCCTTAAGTTTTCTAAACTCCTTCATTTGTTTTTAGAAACAAGAATACCAAGCCGCCTCCTGTCACCGACAGTCAATTTTCTGGGCCTACCTGCGCCTCCCTGGTGCTCAATGCCATATCCATTTGCAATATTTTTCAAAACACGATAAACAGTGGACAAAGGGATGCCTGTTCTACTTGAAATCACTTTAGCTGATCTGATGCCCTTGTCATGATACTCTAAAATCAACTACCTCTTCTCTAAGTGAGTGAGTGAGTTAATATTTAACGTCAAATCGGCAATATCTCAGCCATATCGTGACGAGAACAATCCAGACAATAAAAGGTGAAACCATTTGGAAGATTAAAACCTGCCGACGATGGACAGTAAACATACTAGATAATCACAGATATGATTATATAAAACTAGCGAGCAAAGCTAGAATATTCCAATTAAAGAAGACAATACAGTATAAAACACTGGCAATAGATCGCCGACAACTGAAGGTAGATCACCATACTAGGAATTCCTCTTCTCTAAATCATCCATACTGAGGATCACTGAAAATGTCGTCTGCTACCAAGTAAACAAAGGGGGATAACTCTTCACAAACTAATGAAAAAGGATTAACTGAGTTGTCTCTCTTGAATGAAACCAAGCACTTGATAGCTGGTCAAGGTTGTTTATACTAGAAATCCAATTAAACATATTCCTAAAATTCTCAATAATTTCTGGTCATACAATTACCTCCCTTCATGTTGAGCAATATTCCAACAGCTCCAGCCTTTGGTGTTTACATTTTACAACTTCTGAGGTACCATCAGCTGTGCCCTTTTATCGGGATTCAAAGAGCGTTATACCACTCTTGCTCAGAAATTCTTTAAGGAAAGAACATTCAAAACCTGGTAAAGCTTTCAGGAAGTTTTATGGTAGACATTAGGAGGACATTTCCAAATTTGATGCAGGGATCAACATAAAGAACAAGAATCATTTCAATATGTCACGCTTTATTGTTTACGAACAATTGATTAAACAAAGTACAATTCTATGCTTTGTTTTCTTTTTAACTGGAAGCATACATGCTGTTCTATATCAGATTAAAATATCCCTATGCATCTATTAAGCTAAATAGAACAGGTTATAGTCCGCCAACGTATGATATTAATATATCGCAATGCACAAAACGTGGTCCCCACAAGAAGGATACGACTTGTTTAGCTTCCATGAGCAGGAGAGTTGAAAACGTCACCAAAATGCCTGGTTGATGCACTAAATATTGACAATAGTGGTTGAACACTTAACTCTATATGTTAGTGTATTGTTTTCTTTCTGAAAGATTCACCCGTGAAGAATTGGTCTTCAGCAACCCATCATTGTCATAAGAGGTAACTAACGGGATCAGGTGATAAGACTCGCTGACTTGGTTGACACATGTCATCCGAACCCCTTTGCGTAGATCGACGCCCATATGCATGATATTGATCACTGGATTGTCTGGTCCAGTTAAGTTTATTTACAGATAGCTGGAATATTGATGACTACAGGATTAAACAATGGACAAATAACAGGTTGTCAGGCAAAAATTCATTCTTACAAAAAAGGGACTACAACTAACAGTGACTGCAGACGTCCCAGTAAGTGTTGTCCAACTCTTGTCATTTCCACACAGGACACCAAATACAACTGAGCACCCAGCTGAACAGAACTAACTCCAAGTTTCTTCAAGAACAAAGCTACATATTTTATCGTCCAAGTGATTTAATAAACTTGCTCAGAGCCAAGTAGTCATGAAGACATTATTTTGAAGAGAATCAGCTTTAAATGATATATGAACAGTTTCTCAGGCGAAAGGTACCCTTTCTAAAAGCCATTATAACTGAGGTGTTGATTCCCAGAAGCAATTCTTATTGTCACGAATAACTAGGCGATCTGTTCAGTGTGGGGAGAATTGTCTTCATAACCAGCTGACCAAAACCTTGGCTTGAAATATAACTCAACCGTGTATTCCATTTGCAATATATCATCGCCATTTGATGTTACAATATTGTCAGTGAAGACTTGTTTCTTTAGATAAAAATATTAAAATTTCCAGTAACTGAACCGGTACCAATAAGTGCTTTCCAAATTCCTACAAAAGGGATTTGTCATTTCCAAACAGTACATCGAAAACCATCACAGAATTGAATATTCACCTGACCAGAACAAACTGTTTAATTATAGATATAAATTTGTTGAACAGAGCTCTCAGTACAGGCGACCAGGTCATTGCCATAGGAGTTTCTGAAGGAATCTGTCAGCAGAAGATGAAGCACTACTTGGCAAGACTTTGCATTGCTTTAGTGATATGCAGTTTTACCACTGCCTCCCATATATATGTATACCGGCAAGGCATAAAGCCTTTTGGTCCCCGCATGTGTGAAAACCTCTGTTATCGTGTAAGTGGATGCACGGAGTTTACATTTGAGGTTGCTGACCTTTCCTGTCGAGTAGATGGCCCAGTCAACACGAAGCGGTCTACAAAGGATGCGGTTTTATCAACGGACACCTTACAGGTACCTATAAAACATTTACGATAGTAACAATGATACATATGTTAAAAATAATTATGATCAACTGTCAAACTTTGTATTTGTACATATTGGTGGCATTGAAAACCACAGGCGCGTGTCACGCTTAGAAACAGCGTTAGAAAGACATATAGGTATATAGACCCTACCCTAGTACTATATAAACGGAAAGGGATGTAACGACGGAACCACCCCCTCCTCGATCAAAGTTAAATTTCACCATGTAAACTATTTTTAAGGCCCCGTCGAGGCCTACGGATCAAAAGCAAGATGATTTCCCTACAACATGAGCTATAAATGGTCACAATCGGATCATTATTTCAAAAGTTATACGCCACGACTCACCGAAAACAGCTACCTCCGAAATTCCAAGCCAAAATCATGGATCACCCAAGACAGCGAAAACTCACCTTTTAAATTCGTTTATCAATTCCAGCCACGTTGACAGCACCTATGTAGGGCTAGATTCGATCGGCAGCGGCATTCCACGGGTCTAAAAACTTATTGGAACATCTACAAATCATTTCCCCGACAGTAAGCAGACATTTTCTCCAAAACCATCGGCAATCATACTCACTTGTCAGCCATATTTTTTTAACTCTGCCACTGCTGGAAAGACCTGTTTCTGACAATGTAATACGTTTGGCTATAGATCAGTTTCAGAGGCGGTGTTCTGTCGTGTCCGAATCAATTCATGACCATCCTCACAAGGAAGAAGAAACCCAAATGTGTCAATTGTAAGTGAAAATTTTATATGTCTGTCTGTCTGTCTGTCTGTCTTCGTGCGTGTGTGTGTCCGAGCGTGCGTGCGAGTATGTATGTATGTCTGTCTGTCTGTCTGTCTGTCTGTGTGTGTGTGTGTGTGTGTGTGTGTGTGTCTTCGTGCGTGTGTGTGTCCGAGCGTGCGTGCGAGTAGTGCAGTGCTGTTGAACTTATATCATTCACCTGTGACTCTGCCATGTTCAAAATAGAGCGCAGTTCGGCTAGTCAGTGTGTTACCACCCTAAACCATTGTAAATTGTGGGATGACACGCGGTCCCATGTCACCCTTTAAGACGATTTTTCGCCATCTTGGCATGTTCACTTGCCCCAGTTGACTGTTGAAAACAGTCCCAGTTTGCATAAACTTCTTAATACCATAAACTTCTTAATACCATCAAAGTCTTCTCCTCTGGACACTATCCCTACATGGCTTGCGAAAGCGACTAGTGATGCTTTGGTGCCGTGCTACCTTGACATCATCAATACGTCACTCGACACAGGCAGGGTTCCATCCGCCTTCAAACACGCTCATGTCATACCAATTCTCAAGAAATCAAGTCTTGACAATGTCCTGTAAAAACTATCGACCAGTCTCGAACCTCCCATTTCTCTCAAAGTGTCTTGAAAAGGTTGTTGCTTCTAGGATTAAAACACATCTTGTGGAAAAAAATCTTCAGGAATCTTTCCAGTCAGCATACAAGACTAGTCACAGCACTGAGACGGCTTTGGTCCGCGTCTACAATGACATCTTAGAAGCTATGGACAGGAAACAAATAACTTTGTCCGTCTTGCTTGATCTTTCATCAGCATTCGACACTATCGACCATGGTGTTTTGTTTCAAAGACTTGAGAATTTGGTTATCACAGGAACATCTCTCTTGCGAATTCAATCTTACTTGTCAGATCGTACACAGTCAGTCAGGATTGGTGAGACATTACACAACGTCGAGTATGGCGTCCCACAGGGATCTGTTCTGGGTCCACTGCTATTCAGTGCATATATCCTGCCTCTTGGTCAGATCATCAGGAGCCATACACTGCACTACCATCTTTATGCTGACGACAATCAACTGTACCTCTCAATTGCCCCAGCTGCTGTAGGAAATGCCATCCAAACAGTTGAAGCCTGCCTTGTAGATATCCGGTCATGGATGAGTTCTAACTACCTGAAACTCAACGATGAGAAAACAGAGTTCCTGACACTGGGCACTCGCCATCAGCTTGCAAAACTGAAGTCTAAGCCTTCTATTAATGTTGGAGCATGTTCTGTCAGTGACACCCCAAAGGCCAGAAATCTTGGAGTTATTTTCCAGTCAACATGACCCTGGAAGAGCATGTCAGCTCTGTGTGCAGAAGCTGCTATTTCCACATGCACAATATTGGAAAAATCAGATATCTCATGACCTTGGACACCATCAAACTTCTTGTGTAAACTGTTATCACAGTAGCCACCTCCACTACTGCAACTCTCTTCTTGTCAACTTCCCTAAAAAGATACTATCACGTCTGCAAAGAGTACAAAATTCTGCTGCAAGACTGATTACACGCAAGCGACGCACTGACCACATCACTCCAGTTCTAGAATCTCTCCATTGGTTGCCAGTTCAACAGCGTATCTCCTATAAAATCCTGTTACTGACTCATCCCTCTACATGGAAAACAGCTTTCTCTACCTTAAAGAGCTCATCAATATCTACAAGCCATCAAGACCTCTACGCTCCTCTGATCAGTTCCTATTGCCCCAACCAGTCCCAACCAGTATCCAGTGAGCAACTAGACAGATGGATACCAGGCGCTATAAAAGTGAATTATTAGTATTATTATGTTTTACAGATAAAAGATGAAAATGCAGCAGAGAGGGTTCGGGTGATCCTGGCACAGTCAGGCTGGTAAAAAGGCTCATCATCAGCTCAGGGCCCTCGCCCCCTCTACACGCAGCCCAGACAGCGAATGGGACTTCTCCAGGAAACACTGCCTAGTCGAACCAACCAAAACTTTCCGGAGAATATGAAGGCTCCCCAACACTGCAGCCTTCTGCATTACCCAGAGTGTCAGAAGGGCTGTGCTCCCGGTGGAGAACCCGGGCACTCTCCTGATCTGCACCAATAGATCAGTGTACATGGGATGCAAGGGAGACTTTTCAAAGGCGAGGTCCGCATACTTATCATGCTTTTCCTGAGTCTTGTCAATCACATTGCTGTCAAAAGGGACAGAAAATTCAATGATATAAATAAATTCATTGGCTTTATCAAAAGGACAAGATCAGGTTTGTTGGCTGGA
Source organism: Haliotis rubra (assembly GCF_003918875.1). Lineage (NCBI taxonomy): Eukaryota > Metazoa > Mollusca > Gastropoda > Lepetellida > Haliotidae > Haliotis > Haliotis rubra. Next base: position 125,004 of record NW_025765153.1, on the reverse strand, counting down.
ATTCTTCTGAGGCTGTATATGGGCCTATTCCACAGAAGTTTGAAAGCATCATTTTCCATGACGCCCTGGACATGTTCAGGGTCGTACCATGGAAGGACCTCGAAGTCAAAGCCACAAGCATGGCGAAGACGGTAGTAAAAACAACGAGCCATGCCATCATGTCGTTTAAGATATGCTGTTTGTGCCAAGGAAGAGCATCCACTGACAAGATGTTGGACAGTCAACATTTCATATTGATATTTTCTTTAAGAATCACATTTAGGCGATTGCGAGTGGGAAGTGACTGGTCCTGAGCAGCAAAAGGAAGCCCCCAGTTTCACATTTAAGACCAGCCGACTTCATCCAGGCGAAGGAGTCGGTGGGATTGCTATTCTGTTCAACACACTGCATGTACACACGATGCAATGGCTTCTCAGAAAGCTTCTGCACAAAAGACCGACTCTGGGCAGACTTGGTAAAGGACTTCATCTGGTTTACTCCAATCACTGTATCGTCCAGCAGTACATCGTCATCAACAAAATCAACCTCAAATCTCAGATTCTGTCCAACAACCTGGGCACGCTTAAAATAACTGTGGAATTCCTTGCTTTCATCATGAGTCTTCACATGCATCACTAGAGGATCATCCGATAAATAAATATGTGCAAAAGTACACAATAAAATTCTATCATGAAGAGCCTCCACATTAATCAAACCCCGTCCTCCAGAATTGATTGGCATGTATAAACGGTTAAGAGAGGAACGAGGGTGGTGGGCTCTGCTATCAGACATGATCCTTCTGGTCAGACGGTCAAGACTCTGGATGTCTTGTTTTGTCCAATCAACTACTCCAAAGGAATAGGAAAGGACTGGCACAGCAAAAGTATTGGTGGCTTTGACCTTGTTTCGAGCATTTAGCTCTGAACTCCAGATTTTCTTTAAACGAGATTTGTACTCCGCCCGAAGTGTGTCTTGAATCTGGGCATTCTGGAGCTTGTCTCGAACTTGCATTCCAAGATAGGTGTAGGCCTGATCTTCCACAAGATGCTCAATAATTCCTCCCCCTTGTAACTTGACCGATCCATCATTAGTTACCTTGCCACGTTTCAAATGAAGAGTATTACATTTGTCGAGTCGATGCCAATATCATTAGAAAAGGACTCGAGAAGGAGAACCTGCTCTTTCAAATTGGAATCTCCTTTGGCAAGGAGTTCGATGTCATCCATGTAAAGAGATGAGTAGGAGGTGTTGGGGATCTGTGCTGAGAAGGTCTGGGATGGTAACCCTCCTCTTTATTGAGCATATAGTTTGCTATTGCTTATTATGCATAAAATTAATTGTTCTCGTCACGATATGGCTGAAATATTGCCGATGTGACGTTAAATTCTAACTCACTCACTCACTCACTTTATTGAGCAGAAAGCTCAAAGGATTTAAAGACAGACAAAAAAGCAAAGGACTAAAGGAATCCCCCTGAAATATTCCCCTTCTGATTGGAATAGATTCCGAAGTCTGCACCTGCCCTTGGGAGTACATCTCAAGTTGAGTCGACCAGCAACTCATTAAAGACTTGAGTAAATCAAGTAGTCGCTCAGGGAGGTCAATACAATGAAGAGACTTCAGAATCCATTCGTGAGGGACAGAGCCGTATGCTTTTTTGTAGTCAATCCAGCACATGGAGAGGTTGCGGTGATATGTTTTAGCCTCTTCCAAAATCATTTTCTGTACAAGAAGTTGATACTTGCACCCCCAACATCCCTTTCTTGCCCCCTTCTGCTCTCTGTAAATTATATCATTGGAGGAGCAGTAAGATGACACAAGGTTTGTCAAACACCCTGTGAATATTTTGTATTGTGTATTCAAACATGTGATAGGGCGGAAGTTTTTGGGATCAGTCAAGTCTACTTTTTTGGGAAGGAGTATTGTGCGACCTTTGTAGAACCATGGAGGAACATCACCTGTGTCCACGAGAGAATTGAAGCAGTGACGTAATGGTGTTTTGACACAGGGGAACAGTTTCCAGTACAGGTTTCGAATGCCATCAGGCCCTGGAGCTGTATTAGATTTGGACTTTTTGATAACACTTTTCAGGCAATCTGGTGAGATGTAACAGACAAACGACCTAGTTACTTTCTCATGCATTGCATGGTCATAATCACGGACCCATGGTGCCTCAAGGTTACAGTTGCCGGGTACAGACCACAACTGTTTCCAGAACCTTTCATTGGCATCCATGGGAGGCCGTTTGTCATGTTCACCATCACCCTTTGTTTTCAGTTGCCTGTAGAAGAGCTTTTCATTATTTCTGAAGAGTTTATTTTGTTTGATGAATTTATTTTTCTTTTCCCATTTTTTCTTTCTTTCAGTCCAAACCTTTATTTTGGCCTTAAGGGAATCGACAATTTGGAGAAGTACCTTTTCTTTTGTTGTCTTGTATTGTAATTTTAATTTTCTTCAAATTGCCTTTTGCCGTTTTGACATTGGACTCCCTGATGATCCAACTTCAGGCACAGCTCTATCCAGGAAATGTATTTTCTAGTTTCCGTTAGTTTTACTTGAAAGCGGTTTTTCTTTGGTGTATTGTTCTTAGTATTAGATGTTTTTTCTTTGGAAACTGTGTGAATTTCCTCCAAGGTTCGAGCGGCAGCATAGACACAACAATTAACTTCGTGTAAGGAACAGTCCGATGAAAGTTTCATAGAAATAATATCATTTAATAAATTGATTTCATTTTTGGGAAAAGATTTATTTGTTTGTTTAATTGGCCTCCGAATTTCTAAAGGTATGCCAGATATTTCATCATAAATCAAATGAACCAAAATATACACAGGATTTTCGGAAAGATCTGCAACTGGGGAAGAGGAAGAGTGAGGGTCTGAAATTTCGGGGCCAATTGGCTCTATGCCGGAAGAGTTTCCATCAGCAAGAGGAAAGAGGTTGACACGGACGTCCATTCGAAGTTTTGGGTCTGCTGCCACTTGAGCATTCTGTTCATGCAAAGGTTTCTGACGGGCACCAGTCGTGGGTTGAACTGGCTCACGAGGCAAGAGATTTTTAAGCCGCCGGAATTGATCTCGGAGATTTTGCTCCGTCAGGTAAGCATACATGGGCATGGCATTGTCCCAATGCAGCTTCAGCGACTTGCCATTGATACGTGGATCTCACACTCAAGTAGTGTGGTTTTAAGGTGGTTTGACCAAGATATTCTTGGTCGGGTTCTGTGCCTTCCCCTGGGGCAAGTCCCATCCCCAGTATGGTTGGTGTCACTACCGGAGGAAGGATGACTGGGCTGCGGAAGTGAATTGAAACTTTCCTTTTGGATGTCTGTAACCCAGTGAAATACCAGCTTCGGGGGGTCAGCCCTAACTGGGTGATGCACGTTTGGTTCAGGGAATATAATTGCCCTATCTAGGCCCACCACGGAGAAGCGTGCATCATCAGGCCCATGATGATTATTATTATAATTATAGTGACTAGTTGCTCCTGGGCCTAGATTTTCGAAACTCTTTTAGCACTAAGATAGTCGTAAGTTAATAATAATGTATGGCACCTTAGTGGTAGCACTAGAGCTTCCAAAATCTAGGCCCTGGTCTGGAGCTGCTGCTCTTGACAACATAAACGTACAGCATATGCATGTTGTGATAATCTGTGACAAACTGCGTGACAATGGTTAATGATCCATAACACCTTTTGCACTTGCTGTCGGCTGTGCCTCATGACTCTTACCATGTTGTGTTTGGAAGGTGGATCTCATCTAATATGTTCTTGCTGCCTAGGACATTATATTTAATTACCTGACCTAAGTGTGTGTTCCTGTAGTTTCACCTACTCTTTGGCATTGTGTATGTTTGTATAAACATGAACTGCAATGATATTAAAACAATACAGCAACGTACTTCAACATGTGTGTGTACTTGAAAATGGAGGAAAACATCAAGATGTTCTATTTGATATGTTGATAGATTTCGAAATGAAAGAAGACAAATTGACACAGAGGACACGGCTACTGATCGTCAAACTACATGCTGGTTACAACCAAGGTTTTCTTCAAATGTTCCTTAGTAACCGTTCTCTTCACACACACCCGGTTGTGAAGGCAAGGCGGATATCAGCTATCGCCGTCGTCCAGAAATCCAGAAAACTGCTAATTGCAGCGAGTGGAAAGATAATGTCTGTACCTGTAGACAGTTCAAAATTAACTGTCATACAACACCGTATAAAGGTAAGATCGATGACTGTAGATGAAGAAAAGGATATCCTGTTTGTAACATTTAAGGGAAAAGTGAAGAAGATGACATTGACTGGCAGAAAAATGCAAACTGCGTTCGCTTTCCCCATAGGGTTCCACCCTGGTAAGATTGTGCTTGATTCTTCAAACAATGTCATTTTTGCGCAATCATTTTACAAAATACTTTCAGTAACATACGAAGGTACAACTACGCAAATACTGGTTGAAGGAAAAGAAATATTCAGTTTGTTATTTGATCCAGATCGGTCACTTCTTTATTATAGCAAAGGGACTGAATTATTTAGTTATTCTTTATCAATGAATGTAAGTACAGCACTTGTGTCCATTCCTGTCACACCAAATAACATGGCGTATTTCAATAATGATTTGTATATATACGGTAGTAATGGTGAACTTGGTGTAATAAGGAACTGGAAATATAAGAAGTTTCTGATGGTATTTTCAACTCACCCAAGTGGAGTAAAGATGTGCTTCATACGATGATTAAATGTGAAAGGTATCGAAGGCTACGTATGTACTGATTTTGTGGGGTTTGTATCACGCATACAATGTTAACCTTACTGTGTTAATGTGCATAGTGTTGAAATGAATACATGGTTAGGCATGCCACATGTAGCATTAACTGATGAGATTGTAAAACAATCAAACATACAGGATATTTTAAAATGCACATTTTGAAATCGTAGAATGTTTTACATGTATTTGATAAAATTCGTTCTAAGTCATTCACAGCAAAAGTGTGAATAGCATTTATGAAATTTCAAGGATGTGTTTGTACAACAGTGCCTTTAAGGTCAACAATGTGGGTTTTTTTCATTCTGATTTATTCTGACATATTACTTTTTAGTGAGTGAGTGAGTGAGTGTGTGAGTTTAGTTTTGCCGCGCTCAGCAATATTCCACCTGTTGGCGGCATTACTGTAGTACAACACTAGTCTGAAAGTAGTCAACATTATCCAATTTTCTTTTTCTATTCCGATATCTTCTGACACCTTCATTAGTCTGACTGAAAGACTGAGTTATCCAATTTTACGCTGCTTTTCCAATATTCCAGACAATATCATTAGCGGGGACACTGAGAAATGGGCTTAACACACCTTCTTCGGCGTGACGAGCGAACGCTTTAACCACGAGGCTTGTAGTAGTAGTAGTAGTAGTAGTAGTAGTAGTAGTAGTAGTAGTAGTAGTAGTAGTAGTAGTAGTAGAAGTAGTAGTAGCGACTGAATCCAGTAAATTAATGCCGCAAACATGTGTTCAGGTGATCCTGGCAATTTGAGGCGCTTTAGGCCCATGCCCTCGCTACACACAACAACGAGCATTTTGGATTCGATGACCTGCATCAACCAAGATCACCCGATCTCGTTGCGGATCGGTGTGAATTAGCACTGTGTAGATGATCTTAACATTGTTATTTACAGATTAAGAAAAATAAGCACTGCTAAGTCAAATCCACCAAGAATCTTTTGGATAATCTGAAGACTCCCAAAAATCTCAGCCGTCTGCATTACTCTGAATTCCTTGCCTCTCCAAATCGACAGCTGCATATGTACTTGTGGTTTTGACTTTGCTGCTGAGCTCCAGATGTTCCCAATACTTCATTTGTATTCTGCACGAAGTTTGTCCTTGATATGGGCATTCTGGAGTTTGTCTCTAACGTGCATCCCTGAGTACATACAGACTTGTTCTTCACCTACATGGTCAATAACACCATCCTACCCCCAACAGAAGAAAATTGATTGATATTCCCTCTTCTCCGTACATTGCCTCGTTTCCGATGAAGTTATTACCATTATAATTTTGAAAATGTATATAATAGTAAAGCTTTGTATGACATTCAGATTTGTTTTTGTGTAGCTCTGAATCAAGAACATCAGTTGTCAGCATATTATTTTCATTCTTGTCAATTGTCTGAATTCTGACTGACAAAAGGTATTAATGTGTACGTGTTGGAACTCTTTATCCTACTGTTTGAAAAATATATTGTTGTAAAACATCTGGAGATAACTTGGGTATTTTTACACTCTTCAAAAAAAGAAACGCATGGACCAAAAATAAGGAAATGTATTGAACGTATTTCAGTGTACATAAGTCGATTAAATTTGAATATAGATGAAGGAAGTCGACTAAAGAATGAACATTTTGTTTTTGCCACAGGAAGCCTTGGCAATCATTCAAATATTTCATTCAAAGTCATATTGATATGGAGATATACCCCGTTATTTTATATGGCACTTGGTTACATGATAGAGTTAGTTGATATGAAGACATAAACGTGTAGCACCTGACCAGGTGTGAATATCCATATATTCCCTTAAGGTATTTTGGTAAAGAAAGGTAATATATTTATGGCCGTTAGGTTAGGAAAATGATGCCATCTCGAGACATAATTGACATTTCTGTTCAGTAAACTTTATAAAAGCGACAGATTTTCTAGGCATTAGAAGTAAAATATGCCTCTCAGATATGGGTGTGGTGTGACGAGAACAATGATGATTCACAAAACCGTTGAATTCACCAAATGTTCTAAGGATATTAACGTTCAAGATTGAATTATAATATTATACCATTCTGTCAGTTACAAGTGTTCTGAGAAACATCCAATTGGATACCATCTTTCCAGTTTTAATGCGTTTCGTATGGCTGTAAGTTTAGATGTTATACATGTTACTTTAAATTGTGTAATATTGAGAGGAAACATGACAATATTGGATTGATTGATCTGTTCAGACAAAGTAGAGTAAACTGCACTCCTTGATTTATCACGAAATCAAATGGACCACATATTTTAGCTCGTTATAATCTTAGTTCGTTATAAGCATTTCGACTAAAATATACAAGTGCCTTTGACAAGAATTACAAAAGACATCGTTATATCAGTCAGTTCGTTACACACCTTTTTTTATACAGTGTACATTAAAAAAATACCTGTCTTTCAAGAGAGCTATTTCCATGCATGCAATGCAAGGTAATATGAACTTGGTAAATTTTGAAAGAAATCGTGTTAACAGGTTAGCACAATTTATCTACCAAGTTGTGGGCGTTTAGATAGATTTATAAGTTGGCGGACTGTTACATATCTATTTATCTCAGTAGTTTATGAGATGTTAAGGGACATTTTGATCTGATATGAAACAGACAGTATGCGTCCAGTTAAATGGAAAACAACGTAAAAAAATTGTATTTTGTTTATTCAATTGTATTGTTTGTATTATTGTTCGTAAACAATAAAGCGTGAATGTTGAAATGATTCTTGTTATTTATGTTGAATGCCTCTTCACAGACTGGGTTCAAACTCGTTCTGTGGTAGCATCTCGAAGTAAGAGTTTCCAATGTCACGGTCTAGTTTTTCTCCTTGCCATTTCAAGCCTACTTTTCCCTGCTGCAGCGTAAAATACGAGTTGTGTCCCTTGAGATGAAAACGAGGTATCCAGTGAGATCACTGTTCTTATTTCGAGCGAGACTCAAAGCTACCCAAAATTGGGTTTTGTCAATAATTAGTGTTTATGTTAGTTTTCTAACGCACACGGAATACGCCCATATCCTCTTGTAAAGTGGATGTGTGTAAACATCCTTTGCTGTCCAATTAAGTTGCAGACTTCATGAAAATGATCAGCATGTGTGTCATCTCATCTGACCAATAAGCACTTACACAAATGTGAGAAACCTGAAACAAAGTTACGTGACCAGTTTCATGGGGTATAATCAATTTTACAATATTAGATCGTTAAATTACAAGTGACATGTTATTATTTTCTTTATCACATGCAGATGGATGGGATATTGTTCCTTAATGGGGATGCAGATGGATGCATTCCTCGATCATGGTAACATATATTATTAATGCTACCCATGTCGACTGAATTTTACGAGATTGCATTATTTTTGTTTTTCGTACATTTGTTGTAGCATTGACCAGAATGATTCAACTTACATGTACAATAGGGAAGGTCTTCGATGAGAGACAGACAAAACAAAGTTGTTGTTTTCCCCAGCTTTGTTGCTGTTTTTGTGTAAGTGTTAATAGTTATTTACTGGCGAAATTTGCAACATTTTACAAATTTACTAAAAACTTTGCCTGTAGTCAACAGATTGACTAATCAACTAATTTATGTACATTGAATTTTCTAGTGACTGGGAGATGAAATTAAATGAGATGGAATTGTTATCATAATAAACAGATGGAGATATTTTGCAGACATTTTGTAAAATGACAGAAATATAAGAGGCCATAAAGAAGACATTTTGCAAGTAATTTCAAGACGAAAATGCATTTCAACTTTGATGATCAATGTGAGTAAACAACGACACGATCGATACATAGCGTACGGGTTGGAAAAATACCGTAAAGAACTTGGTCAATGTGTTTGGGATATGCTCCGAAATAGTCGATTGGTCTCGATGCCCACAGCACGCAGTCGTCTCATCACGGAATTCCTCCTGATGAAGACCAGAGCTGTTGTTGCTGATGACGACGTCACTGTGAGCATCCGGTTGTACAGATGGAATGTGCTGGTGATGGTCATTGGAACTGGTGGTCACGCTCATTCTTTTACTTCTGGGACAGACCAGTCTGGATTATTAGTCTCATGAGTCTGATGATGGTCTGTCGTGTACAGCCATTATGATACATGTATAAAATACCATATCACAAGTGAAAATATCGCATTTTAAATATGGATACCATGGTGACATCGTGTCACAATGATCCCAGTTATTCTGTTTTTAAGTTATTTTATTTCGTACTCTTTCATCTTGAAATATATATTGTGCAAGCATTTGTGTTTTACAATTACATGGGTGGCTGGTATTTAAATGCCGCGTACGTGTGGAAACATGATCTGGCTGACATATTCCTCGGAGTGGCTGAAATGCACTCAAACATCAAATAACTTGCGCATGATAGTTGTTGTATTAATGTAGTGTCCAGCCACGTAAACAGAACTAATAACATGTCCCGTTAATATCAAGAAATCGTATTTGTCCATATACAGTGTGAAGGAAAAGAGAAATATGATTGCTATCAACACTTGTCAGTTAAAGGGGTATTGATTACAAGTTGATTGTTCTTTCGTCGTGCATACCCGGACGATGTCCGGGAAATCTCGACTGGTTCGCGATCTACGCTGCTCCACACGTAAGCGCAATTGATAGCAAAAGGGCGCATCCTCACATTCATCTACAAATATGAAATATCGTCTTGGAATTAATTGGGAAATGTCTTCCTTGGGCCCCTTATATTTCTGGTATTTTACAAACTGCCAGCAAAATATCTCCATCTGTTGTACTATGATAACAATTCTAATCATGTTTAAGGTTTATTTTCATCTCCCAGTGACAAGAAAATTAGTCGATTAGTCGATCTTTTGGCGACTGCCATTTGGTGAAGATTTTTTAAAGATTTTTTTAAAACGTTATTAATTGCCTCAGTAAATAGACATGTACACTTACACTAATACAGCAACAAGGTTAGTGAAAACAACGACTTAGTTTTGTCTCTCTCTCACTGAAGAACTTCCCGATGGTATATGTAAGTTGAATGATTCTGCTCAATGCTACGACAAATGTATCAAAAACCATTTCGTAAAACATAATCGAAAATGGTAGCATTAATGATATAAGTTACTATGGTCGAGGGACGTATCCATCAATATCCCAATTAAGGAACAATAAGCCATCCATAAATGGTAAAGCAGCTGATAAAGAAACTAAATCCATGTCACCTGTAAATTAACGATCTAATATGGTAAAGAATATATAACGTTTAGGGATATTAACCTCATGAAACTTGTTCAGCTGGCCACATAGCTTTGTTTCAGGTTTCTCACATTTGCGTAAGGACTCATTGATCACATGAGATAACACACGTAATAATCATTTTCATAAAGTCACTCACTTAGTTAGACAACAATGAGCAATCACTCGACGTATCCTCGGTAAATCCATTTATCAAAGAACGTTTACACACAGCCACTTTATGAGAGGATATGGGTATATTCCGTCTGCGTTGGTTAACTTACATAAACACTAACTTTTGAGGAAACCAAATCTAGCGTCGGTTTGCATTTCTACTCCTTTGTCATCAAGCCGCTCGATATAAGAACAGCGATCTCTCTTGATACCGCGTTTTCATCTCAAGGGACACAAGGGGTGGCACCGTGCTGGGTGGCAAGGGGGAAAACTAGACGTTGACATTGGCTAGTGGACACTCTTACTTCGAGAAGCAAACACAGAACGAGTTTGACTATATTCTATGAAGAGTTCATTCACACCACCTGTTCTAATTTTCATGGCTGGGAGTCGCTATTTATCACACGCCGTTTAGGCATTCAACATAAAGAACAAGAATCACTTCAACATGTCACGCTTTATTGTTTACGAACAATAATACAAACAATAATACTCACAAAATTGAATAAACAAAATAACATTTTGTTTCACTTTGTTTTTCATTTGACTGGAAGCATATAGTCTGTTCCATATCAGATTGAAATATCCCTAAGCATGTCATAAACTATAAAAATAAATAGAAGAGGTTACAGCCTGCCAACTTATGATATCAATATGTCCAAATGCGCACAACAAGGTAGATGAATTGTGCTAACCTGTTAATACGACCTGGGTTAATATTTACCAAGTTAATACGTCCTTGCATTGCATGTATGAAAATAATTACAGTAAAATACTATCCCTCCAAAGACAGATATTGAATGTACACTGGATAATGAACACGCTTATCACAAACTGACGGATATAATTTTGTACGAGCTACTTATCGTATATTTTAGTCGACATACTTATAACGAACTACGATTATAACAAGCTAAAATACGTGGTCCCTTTGATTTCGTGATTAATAAAAGAGCGCAGTTTACAGTACTATTTTTCAAGAGATCAATTAATAGAATAGAATAGAATACAATACAATACAATACAATACAATTTAACATGTATTAACATCTAAACTTACACACAGCCATACGAAACGCATTAAAACTGAAACAGTTAAAAAGTATCCGACTGGATGTATCTCAAAACACTTGTAACTGACAGAATGGTATGGTATTATCATTACAATCTTGTACGTCAATATCTCTACAACGTTTCGTGAATTCAAAGAAACATCAACCATAATTTTTAACTCGTTGTTCTCGTCACACCACACCCATATCTGAGAAGCAGTTATGTTAGTTATAATGCAAAGCAACTTTATCACTTTTATCAGTTTTACTGAACAGAAAATATCAATTATGTGTCCAGATGACATTAGTTTCCTCACTTAACGGCCGTAGTCAGAACTATATCATAATAGCAAAATACCTTACCCGAATATATTCAAGCCTGGTCAGAAGCTACGCCTTTAAGTCTTCATATCAACTTACCAACTCTATCATGTACCATGCCTGTTACTAATTAATGTCTGAGGTGGATTGAAATCCCAAGGCCCCAGTGCCGTAGAGTACAATGGGGTACATCTTCATATTAACAAGACTGTGAATGAAATATTTGAATTTTCGTTGCTAAAACAAAATGTTCCCCAAACCAAAAGCCCGAAGATGAGAAATGCACTTTTAGACATTTGTTGTTTCAGTCAATTTCCAGATACTGATTATTTCAACGAAATCTCAAAAGACTAACGTCCGTATGAGTCAAAATCTCCCCAATGCTTTTACCTGAGCTGTCGCTACACACTTGTCACAAATCGTCAGATAGCTAAAGAAAACAATGATGGTTTGTTAAACAACTCTAGACAAAAATTATGAAAAAATTCTGCAGAGTTGGTGTGTTTTTTCTGTTTACTTGGACGTTGGTTTGAGTCATTTACGATTATTTCTTTCTTTCGTTAGAGTGGAATTCATTGGTGAGATTTTGACTCAAACGGACTTTACCACCTCTAAAGACATCATATTCACAGTAGTACACTCTTCAAAAAACGAAAGGCATAGGCGTTTGTGAACGTTTGTCATAAAAAATTAAAACAATACATGCAGAAAATCTTTTCCACGTATTGCACGTGCTACATGTCGGACACATGAGCGGAGACATCGACTATGAAACACCAAACCAAACAATTCACGAAATTTACGACGTAAACGTGGATCAAAAATGCCAGGATTGAATGCTACTGACCGAAATATAGCATTTGGAATAGGACGTCTGGAAGCAGGGGAGTCCCAGTTTGTCGTGCAAGACACTTCAGCTTCCTTCACAGCACCATATCTCGATTATAACGTCGATATACCGGCTTCAGTTCGACCCAAGATTTTCCCAAAAGACTGAGAGAAGTAGAAATTCAAGCATGGCGACCAAACGTACTGACACAACTACGCCGACAACGACTTGTCCAGTAGTGAAACAGGGTACATGCATGGAGCCTGTGTTACGCACGAAACACGTTTGGCTCAGAGATGAATCGCGTTTCATCGGGAAGGTAGACAACGTGTCTATCGACGTCAACATGAACGTTTTGTGCCGAACTGCATTCGACAAGTGGACAGATTTGGTGAACAAAGCGTCACCGCGTGGGGAGCCATGGCCTACAAGGGTACATCAGAGCTAGTGCTGGTTCAAGACAATCTCACAGCAAGTCGCTACATCGACCAAATCCTGCAACCTCACCTCCTCCCACTTTTTAACTGCCAGAGGGATTTGTTTCAACACAACGCTCGACCCTACACAGCTCGTGAAACAGGTGCTTATCTTTCTAATACAAACGTCAATGTCCTTTTAAATCGCCTGATCTTAACCTGTTCGAGCATCTATGGGATGAATTTGATCGACACGTCCGTAAACGTCACCATCGTCAGAATTTTCCAACGCGTTGCAGGAGGAATGGCAAAGAATTCACCAATAAAAAATCCGATGACTTGTGCAATCCCTTCCAAAGCGGTGTCGAGCAGTGACGGTTGCAAGGGGTGGTGTCACTCGGTACTGACCTGAACGCCCCCTTTCGTCCACACATGTGCATTGAGTGAACTGAATTAATGCTGACAATGACAACAATACATGTTTCCATTCTTGTGTCGAATTTCCTTCATCTATGTTCAAACTTAATTGACTTATATAACACTTAAATACATTTAATACATTTCCTTATTTTCGGTCTATGCGTGTTGAAGAGTGTAAAAGTACCCAAGTTATCTCAAGATGTGTGTAAACCAAAATCTGTATAATCTCATTGAACTATATATTCTTCAAACAGTAGGATAAACAGTTCCAACACATACACATAAACACCTTTTTGTCAGTCAGAATTCAGAGTATTGACAAGAATGAAAATAATATGCTGACAGATGATTCAGAGCTACACAAAAACAAAGCTTTACTATTATATACATTTTCAATACACATTCAGTGGCAATAACGTCATGTTATGAGACAATGTACGTAGAAGAGGGAATATCAGTCAATTTTCTTCTGTTGGGGTAGGTGAAGGTCAGGTCTATATGTATTCAGGGATGCACGTCAGAGACAAACTCCAGAATGGCCATAAAATCGACAAAATTCGTTAACAACACAAATGAAGTATTCGGAACATCTAGAATTCGATCAGATCTGACAATCGCAGCAAAGTCAAAACCACAAGCACTTATACAGTTGTCGATTTGGAGAGGCAGAAAATTCAGAGTAATGCAGACGGCTGAGATTTTTAGGAGTCTTCAAATTATCCAAAAGATTCTTGATGGGTTTGACTTGGCACCGCTTATTTATCTTAATCTGCAAATAACAATGGTAAGATCATCTACACAGAGCTCCGCGATTCACACCGATCCGCGATGCTCCGGGTTAGAACTGGTGTCGGCTACCCAGGTTACTAACGGGATCGGGTGGTCTTGGTTGATGCATGTCATCGATTCCAAAATGCTCGATGCCCCTGGCTTATAGTGCGCCTGAAGAACCTTACATTGCCAGGATCACCTGAACACTTTTTTGCTGCATACATTTATTGGATTCAGTCGCTACTACTACTACTACTACTACTACTACTACTACTACTACTACTACTACTACTACTACTACTACTACAACCACTTCTACTACTACTAAAAATAACATGACAAATAAAGTAAATCAGAATTTTAAAAATATTGTTGTGCAGACACATTCATTGAAATTTCATAAATGTTATTTACACTTTTGCTGTGAATGAAATAGAAATAATTTTATTAATAACATGTAAAATATTCTACGATTTCAAAATGTGTTGGATATTTGAATTTCAATATCCCCTATATGTTTGATTGTTTTGCAATGTCATCATTTATGCTACATAGGGTATGCCTAAAGATGTATTCATTTGAAAATTATGCTTATGAGGAAAGTATATTTAACACTGTATGCGTAACATTGTAACACCCGTATAAACAGTACATACGTAGCCTTCAATACATTTCACATAATGAAAGATGTGGCACCAATACTCTTTATCCTATGAAGCACATCTTTACGCCTCCCTTTGGGTGAGTTAAAAATACCTTCAGAAACTTCTTATATTCCCAATTCCTTATTACACCAAGTTCATCATCAGTCCCGTATGTATACAAATCATTATTGAAATACGCCATGTCGTTTAGGGTGACAGCAATGGACACAAGCGTTGTACTCATATTCTTTGATAAAGAAAAACTGAATAATTCAGTCTCTTGGCTATAATAAAGAAGAGACCTATCTGGATCAAATAACAAACTGAATATATTTTTTTCTGTAACCAGAGTTTGCGCATTTGTACCTTCATATGTTACAGGCAGTATTTTAAAAAATGTATACGCAAAAATTACACTGTTTGAAGAATCAAGCACAATCTTACAAGGGCGGAACCCTCTTCTGAAAGCGAACGCAGTTTGTAGGTTTCTGTCAATCAGTGTAATCTTCTTCACTTTTCCCTCTTATGTTGCAAACAGGATATCCTTTTCTTCATCTACCGTCATTGATGTTACCCTTATTCCTCGTTGTATAAAATACATACATGCACGAACGAACGCACGCATTCATCCTCAAGTTTCTGTTTCATTTGTGTGATCGAGATCTCGGCAATATATTTTATCTTTAATATCATGTTACTATTTTCACAATGGCGAAAACGTTCACTTACATTTGACACATTTGGGGTGATTCTTCCTTGTGAGGATGGTCAGGAATTGATTCGGACAGGACAGAACACCGCCTCTGAAACAAATCTATAGCCAACCGTTTACTTTGTCAGAAATGGGTACATCATTGGTGGGGTTCAAACATTAAAAATTGAACGGGTTGACAACAATATGGACTACCGAACTACGAAACGGGACTATGCACAGACACATGCACATTCGTCCATATTTTTGGGGTAAGAATGATAACGTATTGTATTTATCGAAGATATTTCTATACGTACCTGTAAGGTGTCCGTTGATAAAACCGCAGCCTTTGTAGAACGCTTCGTGTTGACTGGGCCATCTACACCGCAGGAAAGATCAGCAACCTCAAATGTAAACTTGGTGCATCCACTTACACGATTACAGAGGTCTTCATACATGCGGGGACCAAAGGGCTCTATGTCTTGCCTGTATACATATATATAGGAGGCAGTGGTAAAACTGCATATCATTGAAGTTATCCAAAGACCTGCCAAGTAGTCCTTCATAGTCTTCTGCCAGATTCCTTTATAAACAACTAAGACAGTGATCTAGTCTCCTGTCCTGAGAGCTCTTTGTCGAACAAATGTATATTTACATTACAACAGTGAGTTCTGATCAGGTGGATACTAACAAAGCCCTGATGTAGGAAGTTGAAAAACACTTACTAGTACGTTTGTAATAGCTGAGAGGTTTTGGTATTTTTTATTTAAAGAAAAACGTCTAGCCTGTAAACATTTGAAAATCA
This sequence comes from Haliotis rubra, assembly GCF_003918875.1. Taxonomy (NCBI): domain Eukaryota; kingdom Metazoa; phylum Mollusca; class Gastropoda; order Lepetellida; family Haliotidae; genus Haliotis; species Haliotis rubra. Next base: position 108,918 of record NW_025765153.1, on the reverse strand, counting down.
AACCAAAGTGAAATATTGTAAAATATACTCTCTTTGACATGAGAAAGTTTCATGTGGGCACACAATTGAGTTTTTTTCAAGCCAGGGCTTTGGTCAATTAGTCATGAAGATAATTCTCCAAACACTCAGCTGTTCTCTCAGTAATGGTGGGAGGAAGGAATTGCTTCTGAAAATCAACATTTCAATAATTATGGGCATTTAAAAAGTGCCTTTCGCCTGAAAAACTTAAATATATCATGAGAAGCCGATACTCTTCAAAATAATGTCTTAAAGGATACTTGATTCTGAGTAAATTTATAAAATTGCTTGGGTGATGTAGCTCTTGTGTCGACCAAAATTGGATTTAGAGTAAATAGTCGGTTCTGTTCAGGTGGATATTTAACTGATGTCTCTGCCCTGTCTGGAAATGTCAAATCACTTCTGTAGGAACATATATTGGCACGAGTGCAATCGCTCAGACGTTATGAATGTATTTTAGATTCAAAGAAAGAAAACTTGTCTGACAATCCTTTTCCGTTTGTTGTTTAACGCCAAATTCAGCAATATTCTGGCTTTTGTAGACTGGACCAAAAGATCTAGTGAACAACAGTATGAGCATCGAACTACGCTCGATCTCTTGTCGATATAGGGGCTTAGCAATGAAATAACGTAAATAGATCGCTTCTATTTCAGTGAAAGTGTCGTGTGTGCACGTACACAGTACAGTTATATTTCCAGCAAGGCTTTGTCCATTGGTCATGAGCATAATTGTTCCCACCTACCATCAGCAGATCGCTAAATAATTGATGACAGAAAGGAATTTCTAAGCACTGAACACACAATAGATATTTGCAAAAGCTACTTTTCGCCTGTGAACAATTAGATATGTCATGCAATGTTGATGCTCTTTTAAATACTTTCTTTATGACTTTTCAACCCTGAATAAGCTTCTAAAAATTAAAAAGGTTCTCAGGCTTATTGGCACTGTTTTTGAAATGAATGACGCAAAGGATCGCTTCTACATTTTTTAAGTGAAGCTGTGCTGCATTGGAACCAGAATTAACTCTAAATCCCTCATTGGGGGCCCAGAACAATCTCAAGTATTCAAGGTGTGGAATCACCAAAGATTTGGACTGAGGACATTCAGTTCTGGTAACGCTTTTGAAACAAAAACAACAAAACCATTTCCATCTTTAAAAATCCTGAAACCAGAGTTCAGTGTTCGGTTCTGAGTATGTTATCTTTGTTGTCAGAATAAGATAGACTGTATCTCAGGGGATGTGAAATAGAGTTACACATACAAGGGTGGAGCTGATGGAATATTACTTGATATCCAACATAAGTAAAATCAATCTAATTGAATATCTGATGTCACTGTCGAGTTGTATCCCTTAGACCGAAACTCCTTGCGAATCTTGGTTTGACATTTATCTGTGTGACTGACGTAGAAAAGAAGGTACACACCAGGTGTTTTGCAAATATAGTTTAGAAAACAACGACACGATCGTCACGCACAACATAGCGTATGTGTTGGACTGACTGACTGAGTTTAGTTTTACGCCGCTTTTAGCAATATTCCAGCGATATCACGGCGGGGGGACACCAGAAATGGGCTTAACACATTGTGCCCATGTGGGGAATCGAATCGAGCCAACGCTTTAACCACTAGGCTACCCCACCGCCCGTATGTGTTGGAAAATACGGTAGACAATTAGGTCGATGTTGACGGGTTTGGGATATGTTCCGGGTTTGGTATGCATGCCCACAGCACGTAGTCGTCTCATCACTGAATTCCACCGGATGAAGACCACATATATTGTGGAAGCATTTGTGTTTTACAGTTACGTGGGTGTTCAATGATTCTGCTCAGTGCTACAATAAATACGTAAGGAACAAATTAATGCAATTTCGTAAAATACAATCGAAAAAAATTGTATCAACAATATAAGTTTTGAGGAACGTATATATCAATATCCCCATTAAGGAACAATATCCCATCAATCTGCACACGATAAATAAACCAGAACGATGTCACCTGTAATTTAACTATCTAATATTGTAAAGAATATATAACGTTTAGGGACATTATAACGCATAAAACCTGCTCAACTGCCCACGCAACTTTGTGTCAGGTTTCTCACATTTGCGTAAGGACTCATTGGTCAGATCAGATGACACACGTGCTATTCATTTTTATAAAGTCCACCACAAACCCTATAGGCATTCAACATAAAGAACAAGAATCAGTTCAATATGTCACGCTTTATTCTTTACAAACAATTGATTAAACAAAGTACAATCATATGCTTTGTTTTCCATTTAACTGGAAGCATACTGTCTGTTGTGTATAAGATTAAAATAGCCCTAAACATCTTATAAACTATTCAGATAAATAGAATAGGTTATAGTCCGCCAACGTATGATATCAATATATCTAAATGCACAAAACGTGGAAGATGAATAAGGCTAACCTGTTAATAGGATCTGAGTTAAAATTTACCAAGTTCATATTTCCTTGCATTGCACGTATGAAATAAACTACGTTAAAATACATTCTCTTGAAAGGCTGGTATTGAATGTGCACTGGATAAGGAACACGCTTATCACGAACTTACTGATATAACTGATCTGTTAATGTAATTCTAGTCATAGGTACTGGCGATATATTTGAGTCTAAATGCTTATAACGAACTAAAATACATGATCTCTTTGATTTCGTTAATAATCAAAGAGGGCAGTTTACTCTACTTGGTTTGGACAGATCAATCAATCCAACATGGATATGTTTCCTCTCAATATCATACAATATAGGTTAACATGTAAAACATCTAAACTTACACACAAACGTACGAAAAGCATTAAAACGGAAAGATGATATCCAATTGGATATCCAACTTTTGGTGAATTCAATTGTACATAAATCATCATTTTTAGCTCTTTGTTCTCCTCACACCACACCCATATCTGAGAAGCAGTTATTTTACTTATAACGCCAATCAACTATATATCCTTTAATTTTACTGAACTGAAAATATCAATTTTGTCTCGAGATGACATTATTTTCATCACTCACTAGTCAGAACTATATTGTCTTTCAATACCAAAATACCTAAGGGAATATATTCATACCTGGTCAGGAGCTACACGTTTATGTCTTCATATCCACTAACTCTATCATGTACCATGTCTGCTACTAATGTCGTAGATGGATTGAAATCCCCAGACCACAGAGTATAATGGGGTACATCTTGATATTAACATGACTTTGAATGAAATATTTGAGTGACTTTCCAGGCTTGTTTTGGGAAAAAACGAAATGTTCCCAAGAAACAAAAGTCCGAATATGTGAGATCAACTTTTAGATATCTTTTGTTTGAGACTTTTTCAAGATACTGGTGATATCTTCAAAATCTCCGCGGACCATCATTTCTAAAGATATTCATATTTACAACAGCAAATGTACCAAGTTATTGGCTGGCTTTTGTGAACCGAAAACTGTATAATCTCATAGAGCAATATATTCATCAAACAGTAGGATAAAGAGTTCTAACATATGGTCAGCCAGTGTCCAAAGTATTGACAAAAATGAAAATAATATACATGTGCTGACAACTGATATTCCTGATTCGGAGCTACACAAGAAAAAATCAGAATGTCATACAAAGCTTTACTGTTCTATACATTTTCAATACTTTAATTTCTCATTCGCCGTAGCATTTGTGTGATTTTAAATTATGGCTTAACTTTCCTACAATCGCCAGCGGCTGTAGGAATGGTATAAATCCAGCTAGCTATAGGGACCATGCCCGTTTTTTATACTGTACTGTCCAAATTTCAAATCCAGTTTTAGAGATAGATACTAAAGTACTGTCGGAAATGCTAGAAAAATGCTTTTTAACCTTAATACTTTGATAAAGGTGATAAATGTACTATGTTGTCAATATATCAACTCACCTATAGTGTACCTAATTTTTATTTCAATCGATTTAACATTTCCATGCATTAAAGGACAGTTTACAGGAGAGAATTTGATACCAAAACAACAACTCAAGATTTTTTCAGAGTTTAACATGAGAAATCTGAAATAGTCTTTAAATTTATGCTAATAATACAGGTAGTGCAAAAATATAAATTAACGTTTTTCTTAAACAAATATAATGTTGAATGTGTGTGTTACTTGACTTAATTATCGTTTCTTCATTGAAGAAAAATTAATATAAATGTTAAGTCTTAATACATAAGTTTCCCGTCATGCATGCACATCTTTATCACAGCGTTCACTATGGCCAACTATTTGCAGTCGAGTGTTGCAAAGGTTTAGAAGTTTGTGTGCTTGAGAAAGAAAGAGGTAAACCTTTCATTAGTTTAGAAAGGGTTTATTACAGAACTTGTAGAGCTGTTGGTGTGTCTTTACAACAAGTTTACAATATTGTAAACAAATCAGACAAGACAGGGACAGTCTCAAAAGCAAAACTGGGAAGCTATACCAGTGACTTCGTTAAATCTTTGGCCAATGTTCACAACTGGATTTAATTGACCGAATTACATCCATATTTTGCACAGAAATATACTAATGACATGCAAAACATTTATTAAAACGTTGTACATTTCTACAATCAATCAATAAAATATCACAAGTGATGGGATTCTGTCTCATGCACAATAATTCGTATGTTTATTTCAAAACACACACACACACACACATACATATATATATATATATATGTGTTGTTGGTGTGCGAAGTGTGGATATCACATGATCCCTTACATAACCAAGACTTATACTATACGTACACATATACAACATTATGAAGAAAAAGATGTATTGAGATGAGCCTTAAACCCGAGCGTATGCTTAGGTGTCAATTTCACCTGTCGATACTGTGCATGCTGATGACATAACACAGGCAGTTAATGTTTGTATCAAATAACGTTCCATTACCCCTTATTTTTCTAAGTTTTTGATATTTTCATATGTAAAAACACATTTTAGGGCATGTCTCAAACTTTATTCCCTCGGTCCACATTAGGTAGATGTTTCTTAAAGTGATATTTGTTATTTAAGTAACTGTAATATCTCTGATTTTTACATAAAAGTAAAAAAGCATTCTTCCAGCATTTCCGACAGTACTTTAGTTTTATTTTGGTGTCTGTGATACTCTAGTTGGTTTAACTGTCCTTCGATGACAGGCTTTTAGTGATTTACATGTAATTATGATGAAGTTAAAAACTTGTTTTAGTCACGATATGGCTGAAATATTGCCAAAATGACTTTAACTTGTAACTCACTCACTCACTATACTTTATTCGAAACTAGACAAGGAAACTCAGAATGTCATACACAGTTTTACTGTAGTATTTCCATAATAACAATAAAAATATCATCTCCAGATTTGTGTGAACCCAAAACTATATAACCTCACAGAACAATACATTCTTCAAACAGAAGGATAAACATTTTGAACATATACACATTAACACATTTTTGTCAGTTAGAGTTCAGACTACTGACAATAATGAAAATAGTATGGTGAAAACTGATTCAGAGCTACACAAAAACAAGTCTGAATGTCATACATAGCTTTACTATTATATATATTTTCAAAATTATAATGGTAATAACTTCATCTGAAACGAGGCTATGTACGTAGAAGAGGGAAAATCGATCAATGTTCTTCTGTTGGGGATGGGATAGTGTTATTGACCATCTAGTTGAAGGCCGGGTGTATATGCACTTAGGGATGCACGTTAGGACTCCAGAATGCCCATATAAAGGACAAACCTCGTGCAGAATACAAATGAAGTATTGGGAAAACCTGGCGTTCAGACCTTACACAAGCAGCAAAGTCAAAACCACAAGTATTTATGCAGTCGCCAATTTGGAGAGGCAAGGAATTCAGGGTACTGGAATGATTTTTGGGAGTCTTCTAATTATCCAAAAGATTCTTAGTGGGTTTGACTTGGCAGTGCTTCTTTATCTTAACCATTTATCTTAACAATGATAAAATCATCTACACAATGCTAATTCACATTGATCCGCCGCCGCCGCCACTACTACAAAAAAGTCATATGTCAAAATAGATCAGAATAATAGGAGTTCATTGAAATTCCATAAATGCTATTCGCACTTTTGCTGTGAATGAACTAGAAAGGATTGTATCAAATACATGTAAAACATTCTACGATTTCAAAATGTGTTTGATATGTCCATTTCAATACATCCTGTATGTTTGATTGTTTTTCATTGTCATCATTTAATGCTACATGTGCCACTGCCTATCCATGTATTCATTTGATGCTTATTAACAATGTATATTTAACATTGCATGCGTGATACAGCACCCGTATATCCATGTATTCATTATTGCTTATTAAGAATTAATTATTATCAAGCGCATCTTTACTCCTCGTTTTGGGTGAGTTAAAAATACCTTCAGAAATTTCTTATATTTCCAGTTCCTTATTACACCAAGTTCATCATCAATCCCGTATACATAAAAATCATTATTGAAATAAACGATGATATTTGATTGTAAGGAAATGTCCGCAAACGTAGTATTCATATTCATCGATAAAGAAAAACTGAATAATTCAGTCCCTTTACTAAAATAGAGAAGTGACCGATCTGGATCAAATAACAAATCGTATATTCTTTTTCCTTCAACCAGTATTTGCGCATTTGTACCTCCGTATGTTACAGACAGTATTTTGTAAAATGATTGCGCAAAAATCACATTGTTTGAAGAACCAAGCACAATCTTACTAGGGCGGAACCCTCTTCTGAAAGCAAACGAAGTTTGCCTTTTTCTGCCAATCAATGTAATCTTCTTCACTTTTCCCTGATATATTACAAACAGGATATCCTTTTCTTCATCTACCGTCATTGATCTTACCTTTATATGGTGTTGTTATGACAGTTAAATTTGAACTGTCTACAGGTACAGACATTATATTTCCATCCGCTGCAATCAGCAGTTTTCCTGATTTCTGGACGACGGCGATAGCTGATATCCGCCTAGCCTTCACAACCGGGTGTGAGCGAAGAGAACAATTACTAAGGAACATTTGAATAAAACCTTGGTCGTAACCTGCATGTAGTTTGACGATCAGCAGTCGTGTCTTCTGTGTCACGTCTCGTCTTCTTTCATTTCGAAGTCTATCAACATATCAAATAGAACATCTTGATGTTTTCCTCCATTTTCAAGTACACAGACATGTTGAGGTACGTTGCTGTATTGTTTTAATATCATTGCAGTTCATGTTTTTACAAACATACACAATGCCAAACAGTAGGTGAAACTACAGGAACACACGTTTAGGTCAGGTAATTAAATACAATGTCCTAGGCAGCAAAACATATTAGATGAGATCCACCTTCCAAACACAACATGGTAAGAGTCATGAGGCACTTGACTTCTGACAGCAAGTGCAAAAGGTGGTATGGATCATTAATCATTGTCACGCAGTTTGTCACAGATTATCAGATGAAATATAATGTCCTATGCAGCAAGAACATATTAGATGGGATCCACCTTCCAAACACAACATGGTAAGAGTCATGAGGCACTTGACTTCCGACAGCAAGTGCAAAAGGTGGTATGGATCATTAATCATTGTCACGCAGTTTGTCACAGATTATCAGATGAAATATAATGTCCTATGCAGCAAGGACATATTAGATGGGATCCACCTTCCAAACACAACATGGTAAGAGTCATGAGGCACCTTACTTCCGACAGCAAGTGCAAAAGGTGGTATGCATCATTAAACCATTGTCACGCAGTTTGTCACAGATTATCAGATAAAATCTAATGTCCTATGCAGCAAGAACATATTAGATGGGATCCACCTTCCAAACACAACATGGTAAGAATCATCAGGCACTTTACTTCCGACGGCAAGTGCAAAAGGTGGTATGGATCATTAACCATTGTCACGCAGTTTGTCACAGATTATCAGATGAAATATAATGTCCTATGCAGCAAGGACATATTAGATGGGATCCACCTTCCAAACACAACATGGTAAGAGTCATGAGGCACTTGACTTCCGACGGCAAGTGCAAAAGGTGGTGTGGATCATTAACCATTGTCACGCAGTTTGTCACAGAGCAGCAGCTCCAGACAAGAAGCGACTAGTCACTACGATGTACATACACATTTACAATTGACACATTTGGGTTTCTTCTTCCTTGTAAGGATGGTCATGAATTGATTCGGACACAACAGAACACCGCCTCTGAAACTGATCTATAGCCAAAGGTATACATTGTCAGAAACAGGTCTTTCCAGCAGAGGCAGAGTTTTTTTTATATTAGTAGGGTTTTCAATGCCCGCAATATGTACAAATACAAAGTTTGACATTTGATCATAATTTGTTTTATCATATGTTTAATTGTTACTATCGTAAATGTTTTATAGGTACTTGTAAGGTGTCCGTTGATAAAACCGCATCCTTTGTAGACCACTTCATGTTGACTGGGCCATCTACTCGACAGGAAAGATCAGCAACCTCAAATGTAAACTTGGTGCATCCACCTACACGATTACAGAATTCTTCACACATGCGGGGACCAAAGGGCTTTATGCCTTGTCGGTATACATGTATATAGGAGGCAGTGGTAAAAGTGCATATCATTATAGTTATGCAAAGTCTTGCAAAGTAGTGCTTCATCTTCTGCTGACAGATTCCTTTAGAAACTACTAAGGCAATGACCTGGTCTCCTGTAGTGATTGCTCTGTTCAACAAATGTATATCTATAATTATACAGTTTGTTCTGGTCAGGTGGATATTTAATTCTGTGAAGGTTTTCGATGTACAGCTTGGAAATGACAAATCCCTTTTGTCAGAAGTTGGAAAGCACTTATTAATACCGGTTCAGCCACTGAAAATTTTAATATTTTTATCTAAAAAAACAAGTCTTCACTCACAATATTTTAACATCAATTGGCGATGATATATTGCAAATGGAATAAACGGTTGAGTTATATTTCAAGCCAGGGTTTTGGTCAGCTGGTTATGAACACAATTCTTCCCACACTGAGCAGATCGCCTAGTAATTGGTGACAGTAAAGAATTCCTTCTGGGAATCAACACCTCACTTATAATGGCTATTTGAAAAGGTACCTTTCGCCTGAGAAACTGTTCATATATCATTCGAAGCTGATTCTCTTCAAACTAATGTCTTCACGACTGTTTGCCTTTGAGCAAGTTTATAAAATCGCTTGGGTGATAAACTGATAAGTTGTAATATTGTTTTTTTAAGAATGAATATTTGCCTGACAGCCTTTTATTTGTTCATTGTTTAATACTGTAGTCATCAATATTCCAGCTATCTGTAAATACTCTTGGCTGGACCAGACAATCCAGTGATCAACATCATGGGCGTCGATCTAATTCAGCGAGTCTGATCACCTGATCCCGTTAGTTACCTCTTACCACAATCATGGGTTGCTGAAGACCAATTCTTCACGGGTGAATCTTTCACAAAGGAAACAATACACTAACATATAGAATAAAGTGTTCAACCACTATTGTCAATATTTAGTGCATCCACCATCCATTTTGGTGACGTTTTCAACTCTCCTGCTCATGGAAGCTACAAGTCGTGTCCTTCTTATGGGGTGTTATTCTGCTCTTCGTGTAGTGCCTGGTCCAATTCCTGAATGGTTTGAACATTGCGAGCACTCACCCTTCGTACAAATGTTCCCACAGGTCCCTAATTGGATTGAGGTCAGAACGTTTTGCGAGTCAGTTCACCATTGAAGCATTCCCCAACTGACCACCCCATTTTCACTGTTCTGCAAAGGTTGAAAAGGTCTTTTACCAAAGAGAGGCGATTTGACTGATTGTCAAAAGGTCCCCCTTTTACCTGAATACACGTTAGACAATACAATGTATTTTGCAGGTTGTTTTACAGATGCTACGTCATCTTGCTACACCTCCAATTACATTATTTAACTGGATCAGAACGGAGTGTTCGGGATGCAAGGACCAATTGTTGGTTCAAAGAATTGTCCTTGAAGAGAAAAGTGTTATTACTGTAACCCCGTAACGTGTTGGATGGAATGTAGAAAAGCTTATGACTCCCAGAGCAAGTACTTGTTTTACTACAGTTTGTAAAGTTGATGCAAATTAGAGACAAACTCCAGAATGCCCAGTTATTGATCATGAAGTTCAGGGGTGAACGCTCGCAATGTACTCAAAGATACAAATATTCATCCTGTGCGCCTCCTTCATTTCTTATTCTTTTTGGCATTTTTGACAGGACGAAACAAGAAATTGAGAGTTTTGTCACCTCACATCAAGAATCGTGTTTCAGGGTAACTACAAATACGTACGAGCTTCAAAACAATATATTCATATTTTACTAATCATCTTTAACATTAAACACTGCGCTTATATTTCACTTCATAACATATTTTAGTCTGACGTTTCTGGGGTGCTTCATTTATTTTTCAGAAATTAAAACGCCGTGTCAGCGGATGCATTGGCTCATGTGCAGCATTTAAGGGGTCATGGTGGCATGGCTCAATACTTTCAATGCTATCTTTGCAATTCCTGTGATTTTGACTCAGAAATCCATCATTGTTTCAATACAGAATATGTAGAGGACGGTATTTCGATATTTTTTAGGAATAGGCCGGTATACAGACTCACCAAGGCCAACAAACCGACCCTGTCGTCATTGAAACCTAACAATTTGTTGCCTGTTCTTGGAAGAGTACAAACTAACTAGGATGAGTCTGTCGTATTTTTCATTATTTCCCTTTACCTTTTGCCACTGATGTGGTTGATAAGATCCAGGAATGCACACAGAAGAAGCTTAATCGTCACATAACCTATCCCACAGGGTATCCATTTTTCAACACATGACCACATGTATCACTTAAAGACCAAGGTTTGGTTTCCTGTGAAGGAATTTGAAAGAAAATACAAAAACATTGTATTATTTCAAAAGTTGTTGGATATTTGAATATTGATATTTCCTATGCGTTTGGTTGTTTTACCTGAAGGGGTATACACTTTCTGTGGTACGTTCTGAACATCGTTTCATATCGACGTTACGCTTTCTTACCCAACACTTTTTACCCAATAAAACACCCACGTATGCAGTTCATAATCACATTCCAGGCTCAGAACAAGACAATTTTATTTGTGTACAGACCGCTTGGCCAAAAACATGCATATACAATGAAAACTGATATTACAATTAACCTGGTAAGCTTCTTTTGCAACCTTCGACGACAATGATCTCATAACAGGCGACTAAAACGATAGGGTGGTCAGGCCCGCTGACGTGGCTGACACATGTCATCTAACCCCAATTTCGGAGATCGATGCTCATGATGTTGATCACTGGACTGTCTGGTCCAGACTCGATTGTTTACAGACCGTCGCCAAATACCTGCAATATTGCTGAGTGTGGCGTTAACCAACAAACAAACAAGCAAAACAGTGTTCTAACAGCGGTAAACCAGTACTATTTGCCACATCATTCACAGTTTATTGGCGCAGTGGTGTAGCCTAGTGGTGAAGGCGGTACAGTCTGGTGTCCCCCGCCGTGATATTGCTGGAATATTGCTAAAAGTGGCGTAAACCATACTCACTCACACAGAGTTTACTTTTTGTTTGTTCGACAAGACTAAGGACGTCTAAATGCTTTTCATAAAATCATCATTTCTGCCCTCCCGCACTTTGGAATCTCCTTACAACTGTAGATTGAAAACACTTCAATTCAATTTCAGACAAGATGCAACAGAGTTTCGTGATCAATATACATGTAATTTCTGATTTTTTTTAGGTAGAATATAAACAAACAGTGCATCATTTTTTATACACTCGTTCAAACCAATCACACATATATACAAAACAATATCAGAATATCTCCCAAAAGCATGCAAGATACGAAAGATATCATAGCAATACACTCGGCTTTTACATCGATCCATTTTATAAGGGGACTAATGGTTAAAGCTTCCGCTCGTCACGCCAAAGCCCATTTCTGGTGTCCCACGCCGGAATATTGCTGTAATATTGCTAAAAGCGGTGTAAACATACCCACCCACTCACTCATTCACTCATTATATAAGGCGTATCATCATAGTTTTTCGGCAATTGTCAATTAGTCATTTTTTTATACTTCCAGTCTGTTATTACACCAGTTTCACCACTACTCCCGTATACATAAAAATCATTATTGAAATAAGCCATGCTGTTAATTTTGTGGGAAAGGGAAATAATCCCGGTGCTTATATTCATTGATAAAGGAAAATATTATACCTCAGAGCTTTTGATTTAATAAAGAAGTGACCGATCAGGATCAAATACCAACTTAGATATTTCTTTCCTTTTCAGGAGTGTTCGCATATTTCTACCTTCACAATATATAGAGAATATTCTGTTAAATGATCGCCCGAAAATCATTTTATGGGAGGTATCAAGCACCGTTGCACTGGGATCGAACCCTGTTGGGAACGTCTGTAGGACTTTGCCTGTTAATATCATTTTCTTCAACTTTCCCTTCGATGTTACAAACAGGATATCCTTTTCTTCATCTAGCATCAGCATACTGCCACATCTCATGAACAATTAAAATAAAGAAAAAAGGTTACTGTCTGCATATTATATCCATATATCTAAATGCACAAGACTTGGAAGATGAATTGTGCTAAGCTGTTAATACGACCTGGGTTAAAATTTATCAATTGCATATTGCCTTGCGTTACATGTATGGAAATGCCTTTGGTAAAATCCTTTCTCTTGCAAGACAGGTAAAAACAAACTCACTGATATAACGATATTTTTGTCAAGGTCACTTGTTGTATAGTTTAGTCAAAATGCTTATGACGAACTACGATTATAGCGAACTAAAATATGCGATCCCTTTGATTTCGTGATTAATCAAAGAGCGCAGTTTACTCTACTTTGTTATCCCCCGCCGCGCGTTAGTTAGATATAGTTGGAATATCTTAAGAACCGTTCACTAGATTCTTTTCATAGTTGGTACCTAGGTTCAGTATCATCACAGTGTAATTAAAGGTCCAAGTCAGGTTGGTGACCTTGACCTTCATTTCAAGGTAACGTTTTACCTGCATGTTAAGTTATCTCAAGAACCGATCTCTGGATTTTCTTCATATTCAATACCAAGCTTTATCTAGGGAAGGCGCAGGGAAGCATACAACTTTATGGATGACAAAGCTTGTCCTTGAAAGGATTAGGCATCATCGAAAACGAAAACCATTACCTTCTGCCAAATAGATCATCACCTTCAATAACTAAACTCAACAGTGTCGCCTGATCTCTTCTAAAAACTATGCAGTGCCCAGAACCGAGCCAACAACAAATTGGACTCTAAAACCAAAACCATCCACCTCAACAAGCTGCATCAACTCCAGGACAATAAAAGATCGAACTCTAAGACATCTGACTCCAGTGTGACCCAGGAATAGTACATCAAGACGACAGTCATAAACATCAGCAGCAAGACTATCACCAAAAACCAAATCAACCTCTTAGCCAAAGGCCATTACTTATGTACCCACCAAACCATGGCGACATTATGAAAGGTCTCCAGCAACTTGCCCCAGGAGGTAAGATTGATTACTTACGCTACCAGATGAGCCACATTCTTCAAAAGCCCTCGGACACACACCTAAACTTACACTAGCCGAGAAACAAGCCATGAAGACCTCAAGAAACACCCAGACATAGCCATGGTCACAGCTGACAAGAGACATGCCATGGTCATCCTTGACAAGTCTGAGTTCCACTCCTTGGTCAACAAGATGCTCACCGACCCCACCACCTACAGAAAACTCAAGAAGGATCCCACCAGCACACTCCAACGTCAGCACAAGTCCACATTGAAACGCATGAAAGACACCTTTGAGATTACCGCCCAACCATATCATGAACTTTCTGTCTCGCACCCACAGCCCCCCAATGCCCGCGCCACCATCAAGAGTCATAAAGACCTCATCAAGGCAAGACTGCTTGTATGTTCAAGGGACACAGTCTTTTACAACACCACTCAGTACCTCGCCGAAATACTCTCCCCTCTTGGTAAAACAGCGAAATCCTACATCACAGACTCCACAGACTTCTGCCAAACGATAAGCAGCATTACTGAACCCGACCAGATTATCAGCTACGATGTTGTTGACCTCTTTACAAACTTCCCACCTACGAAGCCCTACAAATCCTCCGTCAGCGCATCTCCAACCTGGATCTACCTTTCCATAGACTCCATCATCAGCCTCACTAAATCATGCATAACATCGACCTACTTCACCGGGGGAGACAACATTTTCGAACAGATCCATGGTCTCCCCTTTTTCACCCATTCTTACTGAAATCTACATGACCCATTTTGAAGAAGAAACCGTGGCCTCCTTCCCCATCCAACCTGTGTGCTGGATGACACCTTTGTCATCCTCGGAAAAGACCAAGATTCCACCTCACTACACCAGCACCTCAATACCCAACATCCCCGAATCAAGTTCACTGTGGAGACAGAGAACGACAACAAACTCCCCTTCCAAGATGTCCTTGTCCCAGAGACCCCTGCGACACGATCCAAACCAAAGTCTACAGAACACCCTCCCATTCCGACCAGTACATTCATTTCAACTCTAACCACCCCCCTAAAACAAAGTTCGGTGTCATCTCGCCAAGAATATTTGCTCCAGCAGCGATGACCTAGAACATGAACTTAACCACCTACAAAGTCTTCACCAACTTCAACCAGTATCCGACTAACCTAGTCAAGAGGACCATCTCCACCACGCTCCAGGACAAACCCAAACCGACGAAGCATGTATCCGTAATCCACCCTCCACTAAGCAACCCCCCAAAGGAGTGATTTACAAGATTAACTGAATGTGGTGATTCTTATATAGGTGAAACCTCCAGTCCCGTTGACACCCACATAATAGAACATACAACCTCTACAGCCATGGCAGAGAGCAAATCAGCCCTCTTTGAAAACCAGCAAAACTTCCCTACCCATCAAATCAAGTTTGACAAATTCGAAGTCCTATCAACCAAACGTCAGGCAGAGAGAAACAGCCCTCTCAGATCACCAACAAAAATTCCCTACCCATCAAATCAAGTTTGACGAATTCGAAGTTCTATCAACCAAAAATCAGGACTTCACAAAAAGAAAACTGTTGGAAGCCATCGAAATCCGCCGCCACAAAGCATCAGCCTATGAAGAAGTAATAAAACTATAGACTATTAAAGCACCCTGTCTATTTGTTGTTACTACTTAATCCTCCTGTTTATTGGCTTCATCACTTATACTATTTGTTGCTTTTAGTTCCGTTGTTAATGTTTATCTGCTGCTTGTCACAACATACCATGTATATATGCTTCTCACCATTTGGTTGTAGTCACTTTTAGCTTAATAACGATGTAAGAATCTACCTCGAAACGTCGCTTTACGCAATAAACCAGGTGTTGTCATCCATAAAGTTGTATGTTTCATTTTTTAATACCATATTGTTTTCTCAATCGTAAATGTGTTCATACGTACCTGTAAGTTGTCTTTAATATGTGCATCATTTTATCTGTCGTAAATGTGTTAATACGTACCTGTAAGTTGTCTTTAATATATGCATCATTTTATCTGTCGTAAATGTGTTAATACGTACCTGTAAGTTGTCTTTAATATATGCATCATTTTATCTGTCGTAAATGTTTTATACGTACCTGTAAGGGGTCCGTTGATAAAACTGTATCCGTTCTAGACCGTTTCGTGTTGACTGGGCCATCTACTCGACAGGAAAGATCAGCAACCTCAAATATGAAGCTGGTGCATCCACCTACACGATGACAGAGGTCTTCACACATGCGGGGACCAAAGGGCTTTATGTCTTGTCGGTATACATGTATATAGGAGGCAGTGGTAAAACTGCATATCATTGAAGTTATGCAAAGACCTGCAACGTAGTGCTTCATATTCTTCTGGCAGATTTCTGCAGCAACTACTAAGGCAATGACCTGCTCTTTCCTGGGAGGTCTTCACACGTGCGGAGACCAAAAGGCTATATATGTTGCCTATATACGGATATATAGGAGGCAGTGGTGAAACTGAATTCTGCAAAGATTTGCAACGTAACCCTTCTTCTACACCATCCCCTCAGAAACCACTATTGCAGTGATCTGGCCTTCAATACTCAGATCTCATCTGTCGAACGAAGTTGGAGGTATGGTAAAATAAGTTAGTTCTGTTTGGAAATAAGAACTCTCTTTTGTGAGGTTGGGCGGCACTTGTATGTGTGCAGTCACTGAGAAGGTTTAGCATTTTTTATTGAAAGAAATGTCTTGTTCGACAACATTTATAATTAAATGGTAATGATATATTGTAAACGATATGCTCTTTGACGTGTGAGGGTTCCATGTGGCAAAAGGTTTAGGGATATTTCTAGCCAAAACCTTGTCAATTGTTCATGCCGCTAATCGTTCCCAAACTCAATAAGCCCGGTAACTGATGACTGGAAAGAGCTGCTGAGCACTTAAATTATAACGGTTGTTTAAAAAGGTACTTTTCGCCTGGAAACAATGAGATATGTCATGCATTTTATGTATTTATCACTACTAAGCCCTGTGTTCATCACTATGCAGTATGGGAAGCAGTGTTTGATCCCAAACCGAGTGAGCGAGTGAGTGAGTGAGTGAGTGAGTGAGTGAGCGAGCGAGGGAGGGAGGAAGGGAGGGAGGGAGTGAGCGAGCGAGCGAGCGAGTGAGTGAGTGGGGGTGAGCGAGGGAGGGAGTGAGTGAGTTTACGCCGCCTATAGCAATATTCCAGCAATATCACGTCGGGGTCACCAGAAATGGGCTTCACACATTGTAACAATGTTGGGAAGAGAACCCGGGTCTATGGCGTGACGAGCGAACGCTTTAACCACAAGTCTACCCCACCGCCCGTGTATCTCAGATGAAGAGAAATGGAAAGACGTAAGGTTGGAACTGTTGGAATACTACTCGATATCCCTGATCCATTTGAAAGTTTGACATTAAAATATGCAAATTGTTACTTTACTATCGTATTGACACAAGTTGTTGAAGGTGAAATTCATTTCTTATGTGAATGCAAATGTTAGGTTGATCTTACATACGATTTGTTAGCCTCCTATTATACTTTTAATGATATTGCTATAAATGATAAAAATACTTTGTTCATTAAACCAATGAATTTGAAAATATCTATTTTGTACATATGTTAGCCAGTAACATAGCAAAAATGTTTTTAAGACGCACTTTACATCCACCTAATTATATACTTTCTAAAAATATTTTAAGCACAATTTACCGTATTACATTATGTAATGCTCTTATATAATGTATATGCTATACCTTTTTAACAGTCACAACGATTGTATATTCTCACCAAGTTGTTTTTTTATATTGTCCATTTAATACCTTATTTTGTAATATGCTTTTTTATATTTCATAAGATTTAAATGTTTAGTGTCTCATAAGCCAGTTATGGCTGGATGACAGTTTTGTAAATAAATATTTTGACTACCTTGATTTTAACTGTGATGTGACACTTTAATAAAATACTTCTGTATGTGTTGTCCGTGTTTCCTTAATGACCCTTGACCGGATCCAGCGCTAGATGTGCAAGGATGTATCTACGGTTTATGGACAAGAAGTCGATCTTTTGAAATTTCGCTATGGACAGCCGCTGTAAACTTTGATGTTAAAGGTGTTGCTTGAGTCATAGTTTTTCGATAACTTAAGGATCGCGTAAGGCGTGAACATAGTTCACTCAAAATCTCATCTGTGAGAGTGAATTTTACAGTGGTGAACATATTTCATTCGATTTGGATGTATATGGAAAGACCTCCGTGAACCCAGTATGTAGATGTATCATGCATGGTATTAATCAATGGTTTTTTATATATAAAGGTTGAGAGAGCTCTGTTTGGACACATTGGCGACCATGCCCGACGACCCACGCTGCCGAGACACCAGTGACTTCATCACCAGCTACTGAATCAAGCATGACCTCCATAGATCCCGGTGGAACCATCTGGAAGGGTGGTACTCTTGTCTGAAGAGATTGGTGGGAAAAGCCCACCCCAGTTTTTATTGCTAAACATCTTGCTAAGAGGTGAGTGAGTTTAGTTTAGTTTTACACCGCACTCAGCAATATTCCAGGTATATGGCGGCGCTCTGTAAATAATCGACTCTGGACCAGACACAGTGATCAACAACATGAGTATCAATCTACGCAATTGGGATACGATGACATGTGTCAACCCAGTCAGCGAGTCTGACCACCCGTTCCCGTTAGTCTTACGATAAGCATGGGTTGCTGAAGATAAATTCTATCCCGCGTCTTCACGGGTTTTGTTCTATTATAAATCTGTTATTTGTACCAGGTTGTATTATTTTATGTTTATTGTATTAATGTATGTGTAGATAGGTCTCATTACTCTATGCATGCCAATACCAAGTTGAAATCAATTCACTCACTCATTCACTCATTCACGCACGCACGCACGCACTTAAGCATTCATTCCTTCACTCATACTTAGAACATTTTCTACACAAGAATTCCCCGAGGAATAGGTGTCCAGAAAGTAACTCATCGCTCTGCATGAAACCATGTCAAATAACAATTCTTTACATATTTACGATTTTATTCTTGACAAAACTCGCCTGCAGAATACAATCCATAAAAATGGAGGATGGATAGACACGACAAAGGTTGTGATCATTATCGCATGTGATATGATATTCTGATCATTTCTGATACCTATTTCTATTCCAGGGCCACCTCCTTGGATCAAAGGTGTCCTCCCTCAGCTCCGTTATAAAACGACAGTCTATGGTTTCCTTGTCTAGTTCCTCCAACGCCATGTTCAGCACCACCAGCCTCTTTCCCACGTCGGAGCCTCGTTTTAGTGGATCTGGTCCAAGATTTGGGTTCACGCTGCGTCGATCTGCATACTTATCCCGATCCTCCTTCAGCAGCTTCTGAAGCAGCAGCAGATATTTGTGAGTGTAGAACTTCAGAGTCTTGGACGGAGAATCATCGATGGTGATGGGCTTCAAATCTAAACGGTTTGCAAATGCCTGGAATCCTTCGTCTTTTTCTTCCAAAGGTCGGGTCCCAATCGTTGTTGGACGTCTCAGTAAAGAGGCTTTCAAAGATGGATCCGGGATCGGCGGTAAACCGACTGTTGTAGTTGTCTCCCTTGTGGAGGGTGACTTCCTGTCTGGGGTGAAGGTCGAAGTATGGGATTCTAGTTTTGTTGTGAGAGTAGGGAAGAGTTCAGGAACTCTAGGACTTGTGAATCTGTACTCAGCACTGGCCAAATAATGAACCCTCTTAGCGTGTTCGTATACTTTCGGCCTTCTCGGACTCTTCTTGGCGTACACAATGGAGCTCCTTCTCAAAGTCCTCTCGACCTTATGTTTCTCGTCCCTCCCTGAAAACGAAAATAACAAAGGAGAGAGTTGAATCATGCCTTTAAATCAATTCTGGAACGATTCCGACTGTCACAAGCATATGTTTATGAATCACTATTGAACTTTAATGACACCAGGTGTTCGCGAAATCGAGAGCGTATCCTTCCCCACCGGTGACACACCTCACTAATCATGCATCGGCAGGTAGATCGTTTTGTATGAGATACGTTTCAGAAGCTGAAATTAATGAGTGAATGAGTTTAGTTTTACGCCGCACTCAGCAATATTCCAGTCTGTAAATAATCAAGTCTGTACCAGACAATTCAATGAACAACAGCAATTTGGATACGATGACATGTGTCAACCTAGTCAGCAAACCAGACTACCCGATCCCATTAGTCGCAAGCATGGGTTGCTGAAGAAAAATTCTATCCCGGTTCTTCGCGGGTTTTGTTCTGTTATAAATTTGTTTTTAATCGCCTCTTACGACAAGCATGGGTTGCTGAAGATAAATTCTATCCCGGGTCTTCGCGGGTTTTGTTCTGTTATAAAACTGTTTTTAATCGCCTCTTACGACAAGCATGGGTTGCTGAAGACAAATTCTATCCCGGGTCTTCGCGGGTTTTGTTCTATTATAAATCTGTTGTTTTCAATCGCCTCTTACGACAAGCATGGGTTGCTGAAGACAAATTCTATCCCGGGTCTTCGCGGGTTTTGTTCTATCATAAATCTGTTTTCAATCGCCTCTTACGACAAACATGGGTTGCTGAAGAAATTCTAACACCGGAAATTAAAGAGCTGAAAGGTTTATACACCCCAACCAGAGAGTGCACAAGAACCCCATGCTCTTTACCCCGCTTGCTGCTGTTCCATTTTATATTGTCAGAAAGTAAATGTATTGTATAATCTTACAAGATTCTTTTTAGATTTGTGACATCACTTTCGTAACTTTGCTATATCTTCACAAAACTATTTTTATATCGAACACGCCTATAATGAACTAACGGATATAACGAAACTTTCTTATTGATACCGGCCACGTGTTGTATATTTTAGTCGAAATGTGTATAATGAACTACGGTATAACGAACTACAATTAGTGCCCCCTTTGAGTTCGTTATAACCGTAGTTTATTGTGTTTCCAATATGATAGTTTTGTTGACCGCATGAGTTCTTTTTCATGAAGTTAGGACTGATCGCTGCGAACGTCTTTGGGAACCTTCACCCTTGGGAGAAAGGTATATTTTACTTATGACTAAAGAAGTATATCTATTGACTATGTCAAACAGGTCCAATTACAAAGAAAACAGGAGATAGGGCAAATTGATATACCATACAAGATGTTTTGGACAAGTAATCTTTTAGCTGGACGATCAAACGTTTTAATTCCTAACAAAAATACTTTATACCTTAATAGCATTGATTTGAGAAAAAGTACTTTACGATACTAACAACGTTCTTATGGCAGTACTATCAAACATTCGTCACCGCTCGCTCCTTTCCGTAATCAGCTTATCCCGGAATAACACTAGTTGGTCACGAGTGTACCATAAGGGTTCGATGAAGAGTGAGTGAGTTTAGTTTTACGCCGTGTTTAGCAATATTCCAACCATAACAATATCACATGGGACACCAGAAATGGGCTTCACACATTGTACCCATGTGGGGAATCTTACCCGGATCTTCGACGTGACGAGCGAACGCTTTAACCACTACGCTACACCACCGCCCCTATTTAAAGAGATATTCCTGCTAGGATCCTAACATCGCCGATTTGAATCTCAGATTCCACTTTTAGATTTTTAGTCTTGATGTGGCAGCACAACTCTGTACTATATCAACGGCCTCCATGAGCTTTTACATTGAACCGACACCAGGTCAAATAACTTAAATTTGTCCAAAGAGCTCTCATAAGATTATTACAATATACCCGAACATAACAATACTGATGGGAAAACAAAATGCAAGGTTATAATTTATCATCCGATGAAACTTAGAGGACTGTCGTACTGACATCATATTTAGCAACATTGTCCAGTATTTAAAGTAGCAACATTTAATGAGAATAAAGGAATGTTTATATTTTTCTTGATGCACAGAACTGTATTTGATAAACTGACAGACAACTGGCACAAAGTTCAGGCGGAAAATATTAAATGAGTATATAAACACTGGCCATTTCACTTGTAAAAATGAAATAATCAAAGTGATAAAGGTTTAAAACTTACTCTTTTCAGCGCCTTTGCCGTAAACCAAACTTTCGTATACCCCTTACCATATTTTCAAATCATGAACAGAGCCATTTGCAAGTCGGTCCATGCGTCAAAGCCTGAACAAGGAAAGCGGACAATGACGTCATAGACAGGGACGTCACAATATCATGACGTCATAATATCCCTGTACAAATGCAATGGCTTGCACGACATGCAGTGTAAACAGCCAGCATCTACATGTAGTTCATCTGAACTGTTCTCATTTACTCTTAACAGGGCTGTGCCACGTTGTACATTTCAGCTGTCAATTGCAGTCAGGGTCGATATGTACACCTGTCAAGTTACATGATTGCGTGCGCAACTCATTATCAAGCTCAGGCTGAACACTCTACGGTCTCCGATGACGAACATACATGTACATGTATACTAAATTACTAAATATAAAGCAAGATCATATTTATCAAAGATTGTTTGTAATCTGTGTGTCTCGTCCCCGTCAATGTCTGTTGTGATATTAATCCTGACATGATTAATCATTACCTATTACCTTTTATATCTTTACACGAAAACTAATATTTTCTCGAACGTGCCATATATGATTTCCCATTCGTTTTATAAATATTTGGATGATATTTTTATCTCTTGGTGAGGTTGAGAAAATAAATCATTTGACCTGGGTTCAGTTACAATCTCAACTCAGTGCCTGTAAAACGTGATGGATGTTTAGTGACGAAAAGCGACAATTTGTCACAGTTCACAGTAGCAAATAGGGAAGTACAGAGAGATTTCGGGTATATTGTAATAATCCTATGAGAGCTCTTTGGACAAATTTAAGTTATTTGACCTGGTGTCGGTTCAATGTAAAAGCTCATGGAGGCCGTTGATATAGTACAGAATTGTGCTGCCACTTCAAGACTAAAAATCTAAAAGTAGAATCTGAGATTCGAATCGGGGATGTTAGGATCCTAGCAGGAATGTCTATTTAAATAGGGGCGGCGGTGTAGCCTAGTGGTTAAAGCGTTCGCTCGTCACGCTGAAGACCCGGGTAAGATTCCCCACATGGGTACAATGTGTGAAGCCCATTTCTGGTGTCCCATGTGATATTGTTATGGTTGGAATATTACTAAACGCGGCGTAAAACTAAACTTACTCACTCTTCATCGAACCCTCATGGTAAACTCGTGACCAACTAGTGTTATTCCGTGATAAGCTGATTATGGAAAGGAGCGAGCGGTGACGAATGTTTGATAGTACTGTCATAAGTACGTTGTAAGTATCGTAAAGTACTTTTTCTCAAAACAATGCTATTAAGGTATAAAGTATTTTTGTTAGGAATTAAAACGTTTGATCGTCCAGCTAAAAGGATAATTTTCCAAAACATCTTGTATGGTATATCAATTTGCCCTCTCTCCTGTTTTCTTTGTAACTGGACCTGTTTGACATAGTCAATAGATATACTTCTTTAATCATAAGTAACATATACCATTCTCCCAAGGGCGAAGGTTCCCAAAGACGTTCGCAGCGCTCCGTCCTAACTTCAAAAAAAACAAACTCATCCGATCAAGAAAACTATCATATTGGAAACACAATAAACTACGGTTATAACGAACTCAAAGGGGGCACTAATTGTAGTTCGTTATACCGTAGTTCGTTATACACATTTCGACAAGCGGGGTAAAGAGCACGGGGTTCTTGTGCACTCTCTGGTTGGGGTGTACAAACCTTTCAGCTCTTTAATTTCCGGTGTTAGAATTTTTCTTCAGCAACCAATGTTTGTCGTAAGAGGCAAATGAAGACAACAGATTTATAATTGAACAAAACCCGGAAAATCCGGAAAAGAATTTGTCTTCAGCAACCCATGCTTGTCGTAAGAGGCGATTAAAAACAGATTTATAATTGAACAAAACGTTTGAAAACCCGGGATAGAATTTATCTTCAGCAACCAGTGCTGGTCGTAAGAGGCGATTAAAAACAGATTTATAACAGAACAAAACCGCGAAGACCCGGGATAGAATTTATCTTCAGCAACCCATGCTTGTCATAGGAGGTGATTAAAAACAGATTTATAACAGAACAAAACCCGCGAAGACCCGGGATAGAATTTATCTTCAGCAACCAATGCTTGTCCTAAGAGGCGATTAAAAACAGATTTATAACAGAACAACCCGCGAAGACCCGGGATAGAATTTATCTTCAGCAACTCATGCTTGTCGTAAGAGGCGATTAAAAACAGATTTATAACAGAACAAATCCCGCGAAGACCCTGGATAGAATTTATCTTCAGCAACACATGCTTGTCATAAGAGGCAATTAAAAACAGATTTATTACAGAACAAAACTCGCGAAGACCCAAAATAGATTTTATCTTCAGCAACCCATGTTTGTCGTAAGAGGCGATTAAAAACAGATTTGTAACAGAACAAAACCCCACGAAGACCCGGGATAGACTTTATCTTCAGCAACCCATGCTTGCGACTAATAGGTTCGTGTAGTCTGGTTTGCTGACTTTGTTGACACATGTCATCGTATCCCAATAGCTGTTGTTCATTGAATTGTCTGGTACAGACTTGATTATTTACAGACTGGAATATTGCTGAGTGCGGTGTAAAACTAAACTCATTCACTCATGAATTTCAGCTTCTGAAACTTATCTCATACACAACGATCTACCTGCCGATGCATGATTAGTGAGGTGTGCCACCGGTGGGGAAGGATACGCTCTCATTTTCGCGAACACCTGGTGTCATTAAAGTTCAATAGTGATTCATAAACACATGCTTGTGACAGTCGGAATCGTTCCAGAATTGATTTTAACGCATGAATCAACTCTCTCCTTTGTTATTTTCGTTTTCAGGGCGGAACGAGAAACATAAGGTCGAGAGGACTTTGAGAAGGAGCTCCATTGTGTACGCCAAGAAGAGTCCGAGAAGGCCGAAAGTATATGAACACGCTAAGAGGGTTCATTATTTGGCCAGTGCTGAGTACAGATTCACAAGTCCTAGAGTTCCTGAACTCTTCCCTACGCTCACAACAAAACTAGAATCACATACTTCACCCCAGACAGGAAGTCACCCTCCTACAACAGCCGGTTTACCGCAGATCCCAGATCCATCTTTGAAAGCCTCTTTATAATTACTGAGACGTCCAACAACGATTTGGACCCGACCTGCTTCAGAAGCGGCTGAAAGAAGATCGAGATAAGTATGCAGATAGACCCAGCGTTAACCCAAATCTTGGACCAGATCCACTAAAACGAGGCTCCGACGTGGGAAAGAGGCTGGTGGTGCTGAATATGGCGTTGGAGGAACTTGACAAGGAAACCATGGACTGTCGTTTTATAACAGAGTTGAGGGACGACACCTTTGATCCAAGGAGGTGGCCCTGGAATATAAATAGGTATCAGAATTGATAAGAATATCATATCACATGCGATAAAGATCACAACCTTTGTCATGTCTATCCTCCATGTTTATGGATTGTATTCTGCAGGCGAGTTATTTTGTCAAGAATAAAATCGGAAATATGTAAAGAACTGTTATTTGACATGGTTTCATGCAGAGCGATGAGTATACTTTCTGGACACCTCGGGCAATTCTTGTGTAGAAAATGTCCTAAGTATGAGTAAAGGAATGAATGCTTAAGTGCGTGCGTGCGTGCCTGAGTGAATGAGTGAGCGAATTGATTTCAACTTGGTATCGGCATGCAAAGAGTAATGACACCTATCTACACATACATTAATACAATAAACATAAAATAAAACAACCTGGTACAAATAACAGATTTATAATAGAACAAAACCCGTGAAGACGCGGGATAGAATTTATCTTCAGCAACCCATGCTTATCGTAAGACTAACGGGATCGGGTGGTCAGACTCGCTGACTGGGTTGACACCTGTCATCGTAACCCGTAGATCGATACTCATGTTGTTGATCACAGAGCGCCGCCATATACCTGGAATATTGCTGAGTGCGGTGTAAAACTAAACTCACTCACTCACCTCTTAGCAAGATGGTTAGCAATAAAAACTGGGGTGGGCTTTTCCCACCAATCTCTTCAGACAAGAGTACCACCCTTCCAGATGGTTCCACTGGGATCTATGGAGGTCATCCTTGATCCAGTAGCTGGTGATGATTAAGTTATCGAAAATCTATTAGCGGATCAGCGTGACTCCAGCAACACCTTCAACATCAAAGTTTACAGCGGGTGTCCATAGCGAATTTTCAAAAGGTCGACTTCTTGTCCATAAACCGTAGAGACATCCTTGGACACCTAGCGCTGGATCCGGTCAAGGGTCATTAAGGTAACGAGGACAACACAGACAGAAGTATTTTATTAAAGTGTGACATGACAGTTACAATAGGTACAATCAAGGTAGTCAAAATATTTATATACAAAACTGTCATCCAGCCATAACTGGCTTATGAGACACTAAACATTTAAAGCTTGTGAAATGTAAAAAAGCATATAACAAAATAAGGTATTAAATGGACAATATAAATAAAAAAACGTAGTGAGAATGTACAATCATTGTGACTGTTAAAAAGGTATAGCATATACATTATATAAGAGCATTACATAATGTAATACGGTAAATTGTGCTTAAAATATTTTTAGAAAGTATATTAAAGTAGGCGCATGTAAATTGCGTCTTTGAAACATTTTTGCTATGTTACTGGCTAACATATGTACAAAATAGATATTTTCAAAATTCATTAGTTTAATGAACAAAGTATTTTTATCATTTATAGCAATATCATTAAAAGTATAACAGGAGGATAAAACAAATCGTATGTAAGATCAACATAAAATTTTCATTCACATAAGAAATGAATTTCACTTTCAACAACTTGTGTCAATACGATAGTATAGTAACAATTTGCATATTTTAATGTCAAACTTTTAAATGGATCAGGGATATCGAGTAGTATTCCAACAGTTCCAACCTTACGTCTTTCCATTTCTCTTCATCTGAGATACACGGGCGGTGGGGTAGACTTGTGGTTAAAGCGTTCGATCGTCACGCCATAGACCCGGGTTCTCTTCCCCACATTGTTACAATGTGTGAAGCCCATTTCTGGTGACCCCGCCGTGATATTGCTGGAATATTGCTATAGGCGGCGTAAACTCACTCACTCACTCACTCACCCCATCCCTCCCTCACTCGCTCCCTCCCTCACTCACTCCATCCCTCCCTCACCCCATCCCTCACCCCATCCCTCACTCCCTCCCTCACTCGCTCACTCCCTCCCTCACCCCATCCCTCACTCCCTCCCTCACTCACTCCCTCCCTCACTCACTCCATCCTCCCTCACTCACTCCCCCCACTCCCTCCCTCACTCCCTCCCTCACTCGCTCGCTCGCTCACTCGGTTTGGGATCAAACACTGCTTCCCTCACTGCATAGTGATGAAGACAGGGCTTAGTAGTGATAAATACATAAAATGTATGACATATCTCATTGTTTCCAGGCGAAAAGTACCTTTTTAAACAACCGTTATATTTTCAGTGTTCAGCAGTTCTTTCCAGTCATCAGTTACCGGGCTTATTGAGTTTGGGAACGATTAGTGGCATGAACAATTGACAGGGTTTTGGCTAGAAATATCCTTAGACCTTTTGCCACATGGAACCCTCACACGTCAAAGAGCATATCGTTTACAATATATCATTACCATTTAATTATAAATGTTGTCGAGCAAGACTTATTTCTTTCAATAAAAAATGCTAAACCTTCTCAGTGACTGCACACATACAAGTGCCGTCCAACCTCACAAAAGAGAGTTCTTATTTCTAAACACAACTAACATATTTTACCATACCTCCAACTTCGTTCGACAGATGAGACCTGAGTATTGAAGGCCAGATCACTGGTTTCTGAGGGGATGGTGTAGAAGAAGGGTTACGTTGCAAATCTTTGCAGAATTTAGTTTCACCACTGCCTCCTACATAGAGGTATATAGGCAACATATAAACCCTTTTGGTCTCCGTACGTGTGAAGACCTCCCAGGAAAGAGCAGGTCACTGCCTTAGTAGTTGCTGCAGAAATCTGCCAGAAGAACATGACGCACTACTTTGCAGGTCTTTGCATAACTTCAATAATATGCAGTTTTACCACTGCCTCCTATATACATGTATACCAGCAAGGCATAAAGCCCTTTGGTCCCCGCATGTGTGAAGAACTCTGTCATCGTGTAGGTGGATGCACCAGCTTCATATTTGAGGTTGCTGATCTTTCCTGTCGAGTAGATGGCCCAGTCAACACGAAACGGTCTAGAACAGATAGAGTTTTATCAACGGACCCCTTACAGGTACGTATAAAACATTTACGACAGAAAAAATGATGCATATATTAAAGACAACTTACAGGAACGTATTAACACATTTACGATTGAGACAACAATATGTTATTAAAAAATGAAACATACAACTTTATGGATGACAACACCTTGTTTATTGCGTAAAGCGACGTTTCAAGTAGATTCTTACACCGTTATCAAGCTAAAAGTGACTACAACCAAATGGTGAGAAGCATATATACATGGTATGTTGTGACAAGCAGCAGATTAACATTAACAACGTCATGTAATAGAATAACAAGTAGTACATGATTGGAAGAGGCCAGTGAGGAACTAAAAGCACCAAATAGCAAAAATGATGAAGCCAATAAACAGGGGGATTACAGTCCGTTTGAGTCAGAAACGGATCGATGAATTGCAAATTTGATCATTGTACAAAATTGCCACAGAAATATAAATAGTACACATGTTTATCATTTAGTAATACCCAACAGCTTTCTCGTATTTGAAAATTTTCCGGACTCCACCAAAAAAGTTGTTTAAGAAACTATCATCATTGAAAACGCAAAAGTTGTTATCTGTCGCGGCGGGGTGAAACCGCAGAAACGGAACAGCCACTATCTCGTCGTGCACGGGATACACATGCCTGATGAACAATGAAGTTGAATGCTGACGTGAAACAGTTGATGATTAAAGTGTACGATTTTTTCCGTGCTGAAGCCGAAAGGGGCAAACCATTTTATGCCATTAATAAATTCTGTAAGCGGGCAGCAAAAGCTTTAGGGGTATCAGCAAGGGTACTGACAAATGTACTGGAACACAAACATTGTGAGGGTGATGAGAAGCAGGAAGGGGTCGTGTGAAAATCACACAAATTAAAACATTTGGACAACTTTCAAAAGAACCTTGTAAGGCAGTCTATCAACAAGCTCTATTCTGAAAACAAATACATGTCACTGAAAATTTTAAAAAAACATTTGAAGCAAGAACACGACCTCAGAGTATCAAAGTACACACTCTGGCGACTCTTACACTCTTTCGGGTATCGTTAGAAAATAAGAAAATTTCGGGGAGAATAGGTCAGTACTGTGTGAACGCCCTGATATCGTTCGCTTGAGAAATAATTTTCTCAGGGTTATAAAGAAGAAGCGCGAGGAAGGGTTCAAGCCAGCGTACTTGGACGACACCTGGGTCAATGCCTCGCACACTGCCCGCGGTCAGTGGGTACCCGATGGAGGTGATAAGGGGTCACGTAGAAAGCTGCCTCTAGGGAAAGGAGAGAGACTAATCATTCTCCATGCTGGTTGCTCCAGCAAAGGCTTTCTCCCAGGCTGCGACTTGGTATTCAGGGCAAAGTCCACAGATAACAGAGACTACCATTCCGAGATGAATGGTGCGGTTTTCCTCGATTGGGTTAAAAACAAGTTGGTACCAGCTCTACCAGAGAAGTCTTTTATCGTAATGGACAATGCCCCATACCACAGCGTGCAGGACCCCGACAGTAAAGCCCTGACATCGAACAGTCGAAAAGGTGATATGATATCATGGCTCGACAAATTTCAGTTGGCACAGCCTTCTAAGGCAACGAAGCCTCAGCTATATGAGATCATAAAAACCCACAAAGGTGAACCTTTCTACAAAGTTGACAGTTACATAAAAAGTAAGGGTCACGATATTCTGCGACGTCCACCCTATCACTCTGACCTTAACCCCATTGAAATGATATGGGGTATTGTCAAAGGAGATGTTGCCAGATCAAACACAACTTTAGATTACGTGACGTAGAGGTGGCACCACTTGTCATCCCTTTAAGTCGTGACTTTGACACTATGACGGACGAAGAGCCGACAGGTCTCGAAGGAATAGATTTTGAGATGTCCCCGCAATGACTGGCTGTTCCGTTTCTGCGGTTTCACCCCGCCGTGACAGATAACAACTTTTGCGTTTTCAATGATGATAGTTTCTTAAACAACTTTTTTGCTTGAGTCCGGAACATTTTCAAATATAAGAAAGCTGTTGGGTATTACTAAATGATAAACATGTGTACTATTTATATTTCTGTGGCAATTTTGTACAATGATCAAATTTGCAATTCATCGATCCGTTTCTGACTCAAACGGACTGTAAGAAGTAACAACAAATAGACAGGGTGCTTTAATAGTCTATAGTTTGATTAGTTCTTCATAGGCTGATGGTTTGTGGCGGCGGATTTCGATGGCTTCCAACAGTTTTATTTTTGTGAAGTCCTGATTTTTGGTTGATAGAACTTCGAATTCGTCAAACTTGATTTGATGGGTAGGGAATTTTTGTTGGTGATCTGAGAGGGCTGTTTTCTCTCTGCCCGACGTTTGGTTGATAGGACTTCGAATTTGTCAAACTTGATTTGATGGGTAGGGAATTTTTGCTGATGATCGGAGAGGGCTGATTTGCTCTTGGCTGTAGAGGTTGTATGTTCTTTTATGCGGGTGTCAACGGGACTGGAGGTTTCACCTATATAAGAATCACCACATTCACAGTTAATCTTGTAAATCACTCCTTTGGTGGGGTTGCTTAGTGGAGGGTGTATTACGGCAACATGCTTCGTCGGTTTGGGTTTGTCCTGGAGCGTGGTGGAGATGGTCCTCTTGACTAGGTTAGTCGGATACTGGTTGAAGTTGGTGAAGACATTTTGTAGGTGGTTAAGTTCATGTTCTAGGTCATCGCTGCTGGAGCAAATATTCTTGGCGAGATGACACCGAACTTTGTTTTAGGGGGATGGTTAGAGTTGAAATGAATGTACTGGTCGGAATGGGTGGGTGTTCTGTAGACTGGTTTGGATCATGTTGCAGGAGTCTCTAGATACAAGGACATTATGGAAGGGGAGTTTGTTGTCGTTCTCTGTCTCCATAGTGAACTTGATTCGGGGATGTTGGGTATTGAGGTGCTGGTGTAGTGAGGTGGGATCTTGGTCTTTTCCGAGGATGACAAAGGTGTCACCTACCTTCCTATACCAGTACACAGGTTGGATGGGGAAGGAGGCCAGAGTTTCTTTTTCAAAATGGGTCATGTAGATTTCAGTAAGAATGGGTGAAAAAGGGGAGAACATGGATCTGTTCGAAAATGTTGTCTCCCCAGGTGAAGAAGGTGGATGTTATGCATGATTTAGTGAGGCTGATGATGGAGTCTATGGAAAGGTCGATCCAGGTTGGAGATGCGCTGACGGAGGATTTGTAGGGATTCGTAGGTGGGGAGGTTTGTAAAGAGGTCAACAACATCGTAGCTGATAATCTGGTCGGGTTCAGTAATCCTGCTTATCGTTTGGCGATGTAGGTCTGCGATGTAGGATTTCGCTGTTTTACCAAGAGGGGAGAGTATTTCGGCGAGGTACTGAGTGGTGTTGTAGAAGACTGTGTCCCTTGAACATACAAGTAGTCTTGCCTTGATGAGGTCTTTATGAATCTTGATGGTGGCGCGGGCATAGGGGGCGGTGGGTGCAAGACAGAAAGTTCATGATATGGTTGGGCGGTAATCTCAAAGGTTACTTTCATGCATTTCAATGTGGACTTGTGCTGACGTTGGAGTGTGCTGGTGGGATCCTTCTTAAGTTTTCTGTAGGTGGTGGGGTCGGTGAGCATCTTGTTGACCAGGGAATGGAACTCAGACTTGTCAAGGATGACCATTGCACGTCTCTTGTCAGCTGTGACCATGAATATGTCTGGGTCTTTCTTGAGGTCTTTCATGGCTTGTTTCTCGGCTAGTGTAAGTTTAGATGTGTGTCCGAGGGCTTTTGAAGAATGTGGCTGATCTGGTGGCGTAAGTAATCAATCTTACCTCCTGGGTCAAGTTGCTGGAGACCTTTCAGAATATTCTCCATATCATATGAAGGTACAAATATGCGAACACTCCTTAAAGGAAAATACATATCTAATTTGGTATTTGATCCCGATCGGTCACTTCTTTATTACATCAAAAGCTCTGAGGTATTAGGTTTTTCTTTGTCAATGAATTTAAGCATGAGAATTATGGCCCTTTCCTACAAAATAAACAGCATGGCTTATTTCAATAATGATTTTTATGTGTACGGGAGTAGTGGTGAAATTGGTGTAATAACAGACTGGAAGTCTACAATATTGACAAAGTTACATGAATATCGCCGAAAACATATAATGATACGCATTATACAATGAGTGAGTGAGTGAGTATTGTTTTACACCGTTTTTAGCATTATCTGTTTTCGGACAAACACAAAATATACTCTCAATGATGCGGCAAATAGCAGTGGTTTACAGCTGTTAAAGCACTGTTTTGTTTGTTTGTTGTTTAACGCTATATTCAACAATATTGCAGCTATTTAGCGGCGGTCTGTAAATAATCGAGTTCAGACCAGACAGTCCAATGATCAATATCGATAATACGATGACATGTGTCAAGCAAGTCAGCGGGCCTGACAACCCAATCCTGTTACTCGCCGCTTATGAGAAACATAGGATGCTGAAGACCAATTCTAATCAGGATGTTAACGTGTTCTGTTTGTTTTAAATACTGATTTAAAGGTTATCTAAAGAACTTAATCTGACCGTTTACCTTAATTCATGTACATTACCATTTTTTCCCTAGAAAGCTGACTGTGTATGTTTGGAAGAGAACCAAATATAAGTGGGTGGAGAATGGTAAGATATATATCCGTTTAGAAAATGTTTCGCCATCGAAGGTCAAGGACATTGTTAACGCTTTCTTCAATATTTCTTTTCATGTTGAAATTATTGTGGCTGTGGAAGGTTGTTCGAAGAAATGCATTTTACCGCTCGCATTTCATATTGAACTGTTATAATTACCAGCAACGGTTTGGTTTGATGCGCTTTGACTTATAGCAAAGGAAGTATTTCCAGTTAAGGAAAGTTAAACATAGTTTAAATGTATGTGGCTATCTAAGATTTTCCCAAATTGTGACAAAGGTGCAATTGTTCAGGGTTAGTATTTAGTACAGCCGTAAACTCTTTGCAAATGGGTAAGACACCTTGGTGTTATCAGAAGTCTTGATGCATTATTGCAAAGAAAGTATTTTCAGTTAAGGAAATGTAAACATTGTTTGAATGTATATATTTAAGGTTTTCCAAAAACTGTGAGAAGAAGCTGTGTAGATGCTGTTGTTCTGAACTTGTTCACGATTAGTATTTAGTACAGACATAAACTCTTTATAAATGATTAAGATGCCTGGGTGTAACAAGAAATCTTCTTTTATGTTTCTATTTGTTAAGGTACTGTGTAACTCTATATCAGATAACCAATTGTTCCAAGATTCTCTGAACATAGGTATGATTTTGTCTGTTTAGGGGTCTCTCTCGATCGGGGTTCTCCTAGGGCTTTATTTTGAAGATTTCCGAAATTATATGAATTTCAAGAGCAGGTTTTCCCTGTAAAGATGTAAAGATATCAAGTTTCAAATTTGACAAGCTTGCCTATCGGGAAGAGGCGACGTCTCTTTCTTAGTAAATTATAAATATTTTCTCGACACCGACAAATGTATTATGGACCTGTTTAACTATAAAGATGTATTAGGTATATTCTGCAAATTTCGGTTTCAGTTTCACAAATCAAAGATAAAGTGGTGAGGTTTGACGCTAAGATAGAATGTGATCAACAATTGTGTTTAAAATGTGAAACAAAGCAAATTTAGGATGAATTTCCCTTTGTATTGGTGTGTCCAGAAATTGAAGACCCGAGTTTGTGGATTCATACTTCTATGAACTCCCGACTTGTTAGAAACTATATCAATTACTGTCGTAAAGATGCTTCCCAGTTTAATTGTAATATCATGTTAGATGAGTTTGTATATGCGTGTGTATTTGCTTTGACCAAGCGGTCTGAACGCAAATAAACTTAAGTCTTGTCTTCAGCCTTGAGTCTGATTATATTAGGCACGTGGGTGTTTTATTGGGCAAAAAGTGTTACAAGTGCCACATGAAGCACTAAATGATGGTATCAGTGTATACCCCTTCAGGTAAAACAACCAAACGCAAATAATACAATGTTTTTAGATTTTTCTTTCAAATTCCTTCACAGCAAAACAAAACGTGGTCTTTATTAAGACTCTGAACTTCAATAACTGGGCGTACTTGAGTATAACAAGTACTTGTTCCGGGTGGTCGATGCGTTCTAGTCTCCTCATACTCCATTCGTGAAGTACAGAGTCATAAGTGTCTTTGTAGTCTATCCAACACATTGTGTGGCTACAGCGAAAACGTTTTGTCTCTTCAATGATCATTGGCACCCGTGAAGAGCTACCTCCTCGTGGTGGGTGCTGGGTAACGCCAAGCGCTCTTCAACCCCCCGTTGTGGACCAGGGGGTATATTTGGTCCACCAACCCGTTTGCCGTGGGTTGCGCCCCTGTGTCGGTGGAGGACGGGAGTCTGGTGGTTGAGGGCACTGGTTCCAGGAATAGTGTTTCTTTGCCCAACACACCACTTCGCCCCTTACTTCACCTAGACTGGTGGTTAAATGGGCCCGGTTCAATCAATCGGCTGGTCATGCCAGGCCCTGTGCATGGATTTTTGTAACTGCACAACATTTTCTTTGGAATTGTATAAATTTTGGTCTTGGCAACCTTTGTTTAT
Organism: Haliotis rubra; assembly: GCF_003918875.1. Classification (NCBI taxonomy): domain Eukaryota; kingdom Metazoa; phylum Mollusca; class Gastropoda; order Lepetellida; family Haliotidae; genus Haliotis; species Haliotis rubra. The sequence goes on along the minus strand of NW_025765153.1, from coordinate 74,413 downwards.
AGAATAGCATTTGACTTTGACATTTTATTATGCTCTGCCTAGATTCTTATGCCCAGAAGGCGGTGGCTCATGGGCCAATCTGGTGGAAAAAGTAATCTTTTAGTTTTTCTGCTGGAGTATATCATCCGGGTATCCTTGGTGCTACAAGTAGGACATCCACTTGTTATTAGCATTGTCTTTATGATACTCCATGGTGGGTGGGGAGCTCGGATGATGAACCATATTACCAACAAACATGGACTACCAAACCCCTTCAAAAAAAAACAACGTCCACTGGATAATGAAGATGAGCAACGACCTTTAACGCCTGTAGAACATTGGCCACGGTTTCTAGTGATTGAGACAGTTGACAAAACACCTCTCAAATTGAACCCTTTTGAAATATCTAAGGGTATAGCTGGCGAGGTTAAAAACGTCAGACGATTGCGATCAGGTTCTTTGCTAATAGAATGCAACAGGAAGCAACAATCCAACAACCTCATGTCAATAGTTTCGTTTGTCGGTGTTCCTGTTTCAGTTACAGCTCATAGAACACTCAATACCAGTAAAGGCATTTTTCGAGACAGGGATCAGTTGTTTACTGATATGACTGAAGCTGAAATAGTGTTTGAGATGCGAGATCAAGGTGTTATGTATGTTAAACGGTTCTCCACACGAAAGAACTCACAAACACAACCTACTAATACATAACTTTTTTCATTTTCAACACCGACTGCCCCAACAACAATTAAAGCAGGTTACTGCAATATCAAAGTTGACACTTATATTCCCACCCCGCTGAGGTGTTTCAAATGCCAAAAATATGGCCATGGTGTCAATACGTGTACACGATCTGTCACATGTGCTCACTGCAGTGAGCAAACTCATACAACGGAAGACTGTGACAATGATGTTAAAAAATGTACCAACTGTTCAGGGAGTCACCCGTCATACTCCAAAGACTGTCCTATCTGGAAACAACAGATGGAAATAAATAAAATTAAATTTTCCAGAAACATCAGTTTCTCTGATGCAAAGAAACTTGTTCAATCTCTGGAAGGCACAGGAACATATGCGTCTATCGTTCAGATAGCGTTCAGATAGCCCCTGAAATAACCCCCAAAGTCAAGACATCATCTATAGACTGCCAGACAGACTTGACTTGGTTGAACTCTGAAGCACCTTAAATATACTCAAATGAACAATCAACTCAAACATCGGATTCACTTTCTGACATACAGACTCTATCACAAGACCAATCATCATCTCTCACCCAGAATCAATCACCAGCACAAAATCCCACAAAGTCTCACAGAAATATGAAGCAAACCAAAGCAAGAACTGAATCTTCGAAAGGACATCTAAGTGATAGAATTTCAAAGGTGTCAGATAATCAGATCCAACTATTTAATAAGTTTGGATCTCTGGAAAGAATGGATGTGGCTGAAAACATCGAGCCACGGGCGCATAGCATATCGCCCTCTAAAAAGGCACGGGGTAGATCCCCAATCATTCCACCCAAAAGATAGCTTACCTAAACAATATTATACAGTGGAATTGTCGACGACTGAAGACCAACTTTAACGACTTACAACTATTGGTCCAGGACTTTAGTCCATCAGCATTCTGTCTGTAAGAAACATTCAGTTAACGTCAGTTCAATGCATATCATTCTTTTTCTCCCCGGGTGATAGGGCTACGGGAGGATCTTCCATCCTTGTAAGGCATAATGTACTCCAAAGCCCTGTTTTGCTTAAAACTGATCTTCAAGTCGTTGCAGTACGCCTTACTCTGCACGTTGCTTTTACTCTCTGCTCGCTGTATATTCCGCCATCTTCAGCTCTTCAGCAGGCTGATATTCAATCACTTTACAATCAACTTCCGAAACCCTGTATTATTATGGGTGACTTTAATGGCCACAACCCACTCTGGGGTGGTACAACTCTAAACGCTAAAGGTAAAATACTGGAGGAGTTTATTTCAAACAATGATTTATGCATATATAATGATTGTTCAAACACATATTTACACCCTGGCACAGGAACGTATTCAGCTCTTGATTTGTCAATTACTGATTCTAACCTATTGAATGAGTTTGAATGGTCAGTCCTCGACGACCTCTGTGGAAGTGACCATTTTCCCACAATACTCAAACCTGTAAACCCATCTGATGTTCCTCCATCATCAAGATGGAATTTTAAAAGGCTGACTGGCCTTTATATGAAACTCTCTGTTCTGCCAAACTTAAACCTGAAATTTTATTGATGTTCCTGATCCTATAAAATACTTTTCTTATGAACTGAATATCATAGCTGACGAGTGTATACCAAAGTCCTCTGCGGTTCCACATATTCGGAAACCATGGTTCAACGATGAATGCAAGCAAGCTAGGAAGGCAAGGAAAAAAGCTGAACATTATTTCCGTCGCCGTCCTATGGTGCACAATTTAAATAATTTTTAAATTTTACATGCTAAAGCGCGGCATACCTTTAAGCAGAATAAACGCCAATCTTGGCAAACTTATGTATCCAAAATAAATTCTCGAACGCCCATGTCCAAGGTATGGAACATGGTCCAGAAAATTAAAGGTAAAGCTACTTAATCTAGTGTCCATCATCTTAAACATGGAGATCAATCACTTACCGATAAATCAGATATTGCAAATAAACTGGGTGAAACTCTCGCTAAAAACTCTTCCTCTTCTAATTATGTGCCTAAATTCTAACAATATCAAAAACAAGAAGAATAGAAAACTATTAATTTCCATTCAGATAATGGGGAAGATTATAATGAAACATTTTCTATTGATGAACTCAATAGTGCTCTTGATCAAGCTCACGATACTGCTACAGGAGCTGATAACAAACATTATTAACTCCTGAAGCACTTACCAAAATCATGTTCAGAGACGCTCTTACATATTTTTGATGATATTTGGACGTCAGGGGAATTTCCTTCCTCATGGCGGGATGCAATAGTTGTACCAATACCTAAACCTAGACGTGATCATACAGATCATACCGACCTATTTCACTAACGAGCTGTGTTTGCAAAACCATGGAACGCATGATAAATAATCGACTTGTTTGGTACTTGGAAACTAATAACCTTATAACAGATATACAATGTGGTTTCCGCAAAAACAGAAGTACTGTCGATCACCTAGTGCGTTTGGAATCATTGCTAAAAACGCACTTATTAATAAACAACACGCTATGTCTATCTTTTTTTATCTTGAAAAGGCCTTTGACACTACGTGGAAATATGGCATTTTAAGACATTTACGTGGCTTCGGATTGCGAGGCCGTTTGCCTCAATTTATAGCTAACTTTTTAAAGGACAGACAATTTCAAGTCCGAGTGGCTTCTACCCTGTCTGATCATTACAATCAGGATCAGGGTGTCCCACAAGGTCAGCATTTTGTCTGTGACTTTATTTAGTATCAAGATCAACAGTTTATCCAAGGTTTTAAATGATTCAATCCATGGATGATTTTAATATTTCTTGTCGTGGTAAAAATATGCATACTATTGAACGACAACTGCTGTTGTGTTTTATACAAATTAAATAAATGGTGTCTTGAAAACAGCTTTAAATTTTCTAAATCAAAAACTATTTGCATACATTTCTGCCGTAAATATAAACCACATAAAGACCCAGAACTGTTCTTAAATGGCACTCCCATCAAGGTTGTAAAAGAGGCCAAGTTCTTGGGTCTGATTTTCGACTCCCATTTAACCTTTCTTCCGCATATCAAATCCCTAAAACCTAAATGCCTGAAGGCACTTGATTTATTGAAAGTCGTTTCTAATTCAAAATGGGGAGGGGACCAAACTACCCTCCTCCACCTATATAGATCACTGGTCCGCTCGAAGCTTGATTATGGCTCCGTCGTATATGGTGGAGCCTGTAAAAGCAACCTAAAACTATTAGATTCTGTCCACCACCAAGGTCTGAGACTTTGTCTTGGGTCATTCAGAACATCGCCTGTTGACAGTCTCTACGTCGAGGCAGATGAACCTTCTCTTAACCAACGCCGTATAAAATTATCATTACAAAATATTACCAAACTATATTCTAACGAGTTTAATCCTGCATTTCACTGCATCTTTAATCCTCTTTATGAGGGTTTGTACAACAAGAAATCTTCTCTTGTTCCGCCTCTTGGGCTCAGGATTAAGCCATTCATTACTGCTGCCGGCATTGAGCTGGAAAATATATCTCCTTACCGTCTTGTTTCTTCTCCTCCTTGGCAATTGGTTAGGCCACAAGTCGACCTAACACTCACTAAATTTAAAAAATCAGAAACTAATGACTTACAATATAAACAAGAATATAATCAATTAAAAAGTAAATATAATACATATAAATCCTTATTTACAGATGGGTCCAAGAATGGTGGTGCGGTTGCTGGTGCCACTGTCATTGGGTCCCAAACAATATCTTCCAGATTACCCAATGACAGTTCAATTTTCACAGCAGAAGCAAAGGCAATACTAACAGCTCTTATATATATTAATAAACACCGTAAATATAAACAACACATAATCTTTTCCGATTCTCTTTCGTGTCTTCAGGCTATTAAAAATCTTTCTTGTAAACATCCACTTTTAATCGAAATTATTGAATTATATAATGATCTTGCTACTGGCCAATGCGACATCGTCTTTTGTTGGTTACCGAGCCACGTTGGCATTTCTGGGAACACAATGGCCGATCTTGCTGCCAAGGCAGCACTCAATAAATCTGTGACACCACTTCTTATTCAAAACTCTGATTACAAAGCTAACATAAGAATTTACATCCGTGATCTGATGCAAAAGAAGTGGGACACTCAAGTAGGTATTAATAAATTACTTGAAATAAAACCTTATATCGGTTACACCAACTTGGGTTGTCAGTCCAGATTTGAAGAGGTCATCATGCGACGATGTCGCATTGGCCATACAAGGTAAACTCATGAATACCTGTTAAAGGGTGAGGATCCTCCGTTTTGTATCCCTTGTGATGAAAAAATCACAAGGATAAATATTTTAATGTCAAAACAGTGAAGGATCTTTTTAGTGTTAATTATCATTTAATCAATGAATTTTTAAAAGAAATAGAATTGCTAGATAAATTTTGACGAATAGTTTGTAAATAGATATGTATTTTATTATTGGTAGTTTAGATGAGTAACTTACATTGTTAGTGGCTATGCCCTCAAAGGGGGTTGAAGTAGCGTAAACTTATTGTCCTCCTGAGAGGGTACGTAAGTCCCGAAACATTCAAAGGAAAATTAAATATTACCAGCTGTTTTAAATGTAGTATTTTTGTCATTTTAATTTTGGCTAAATTTGACTTCAATCGCCAGCGGCTGACGGTGTGATATAAATCCAACTAGGGTCATGCAGGTAGCAAAAGTACTGTAAGTCCCCATGGTCCCTAGTTTGGTGATCTACCTTCAGTTGTTGGCGATCTATAGCCAGTTTTTATATTGTATTGTCCAAATAGTGCTATTAGTTTTAATTTTCCACACAAGTTTTAGTTGTAATTGTGATATTCTAGTTGTTTTACTGTCCTTCGTCGACAGGTTTTCTATAATATACATCTATTCCATTTCAATGTCACATATGTTCTCGTCACGATATGGCTGAAATATTGCCGATGTGGCGTTAAATAATAACTCACTCACTCACTCAATGATCATTCTTTGAACCAACAATTGATCCTTGAAACCCCAGTATCCCTTTCTGAGGGCTATCTACTCCAGGTAACTAGTATGATTGCAGGTGCAGTAAGATGACACAGCATCTGTAAGACAACCAGCACAATACATTCTAGTAGTATTGTCTATAGTGTATTCGGGTAAAGCGGGGACCCTTTTGGCAATCAGTCAAATCACCTTTCTTTGGGAAAGACTTTTTCGATCTTTGCAGAACTAAGAGTGAACATGCCCTGGTATCCTTAAAAAACCGCAGAACGACTGAACAGCATCATGACATGAAGCTTTTGAGGTAGTCAGTATGGGAATTGCTTCAACGCCAGGAGGCTGCTAATTTTCATTGCCACGAAAGCAACATTTCAGCACTGTTGAGACGTTATCAGAAGAAGTTGCCGATCGCCCACGTACAGGAGTTCAACGCGTCACAGCCCACCCACTAGGTTATAAAATACAGTGCTGATATTTTCATTTCAGTTACTGATCGTGACAATCATAGATTTCATTTTGTTAGCCCAGGGGATCAGGTAATTTTCGAAGAATAATGTGAACATCCATTGGCAGTTTCGGACCTGCTGCTGTCGCAACTGTGGGTTCATGTTAAGGTGCCTGACAAGTGTTGGCAGACAGCTAAGCCGGTTCACGGCGCTTATACAATTTTGTATGAAATATCATAAATTCATGTGTATGCTCTCTCTCTTTGCTGCTTCAACGTTTTTGTCCTTGATCCGTGACATTTCTGATCATCCTGTTGCTTTTGCATACCCAAGATGTTGAGGTGTCCAAGATTTACTTGTACGTGCTCTGTGACTCTCCTTGGGTGAAGTCTCATTTCCAGTTTGGTTTGTGTCCCGGAGGGAGGTTGACTCGACTACCCAGAGGAAGATAAGTTTATTCAAAGCATCCAGTCGCCAAATTCTTTTATCATCTTTACGGGGGAAGGGAGGAGAAGCCCTACCTAAGTGATGTGCGTTTTGTTCACGGCCCCCACACACACACACACACACTCCCCAACATGTCATCGAATCCCCTTTGTGTAGATTGATGCCCATGATGTTGACCACTGGATTGTCTGGTCCTGGCAGTAAGTGTTTCCACACGAAAAAAAACCCAAATAACCCCAAAACAATAACAGCAACAGTCCCACAAAACACACACGCACACACCTCCCCCCCCCCACAACAACAACAACAACAACAACAACAACAAAAGCAAGTTTTTCCAGCTGACCAGAACTAACTCCAATTTCGCCAAAGAGCCAATCACCCAAGCAATAACATAAATTTACCCAGACCGAAGTAGGCATGAAGACATTATTTCGAGGAGTGTCGATAGTGTTGAAAATTTAAAAAGTACATTTTCAAAAAGCAATTATGATTGAAGTGTTGATTCCCAGAAGCAATTCCTGACTGTCACCAATTGTTCGGGGACCCGCTGAGTGTGGGAAGAATTATCTCCATGACCAGCTGACCAAAGCCCTGGCTTGAAATATAACTCAACCGTGTATTCCATTTGCAATATTTCAACGCCATTTAATGTGAAATTATTGTAAGGGACGACTTGTTTCTTTAGATAAAAATACTAAAAATGTGCAGTGGCTGAACGCGTACCAATGATTGTTTTCCCTCTTCCTACAAAAGGGATTTGTCATTTCCAAACAGTACATCGAAAACCATCATAGAATTGAATATCCACCTGACCAGAACTAACTGGTTTATTATAGGTATAAATTTGTTGAACATATCTCTCAGTACATGAGACCAGGTCATTGCCATAACAGTTTCTGAAGGAATCTGTCAGCAGAAGATGAAGGACCTCTTTACAAGACTTTGCATAACATCTATAATATGCAGTTTTATCACTGCCTCCTATATATATATGTATACAGGCAAAACATACAGCCTTTTGGTCCCCGCATGTGTGAAGAACTCTGTAATCGTGTAAGTGGATGCACCAAGTTTACATTTGAGGTTGCTGATCTTTCCTGTCGTGTAGATGGCCCATTCAACACGGAAAGGTCTACAAAGGATGCGGCCTTATCAACGGACCCATTACAGGTACGTAAAAGAACATGTACCATAGAAACAATATTACATGTTAATAAAAAATGTCAGTTGTCAAACTTTGTATTTCTACATATTATTAGCATAATTGAAAACCATACTTATTTCATAATTTTACAACCCTGCCACTGCAGGAAAACCTGTTTCTGACAATGTATACGGTCGTCTACAGATTAGTTTCAGGGGCGGTGATCTGTCGTGTCCGAATCAATTCATGACCATCCTCACAAGGAAGAAGAACCCAAATGTGTCAATTGTAAGTGAAAGTTTTATATGTATGTATGTCTGTCTGTATGTACCACATTTTGTCTGTCTGAAGTCAAGTGCCTCTTGACTCTGACGAGGTTGTGTTTGGAAGGTTGATCTCATCTGATATGTTCTTGCTGCTTACGATATTACATTCATTACCTGACCTAAGTGTATGTTCCTGTAGTTTCACCAATTTGTGTGCATAGTGTATGTTTGTATCAAAATAAGATTGCAACAATATATAAAATACAGCAACCTACCTCAGTGTACTTGAAAAAGGAAAAAACACATCAAGATGTGCTATTTTGTATATTCATAGATTGCGTAATAAAAGAAGACGAAGTGACACAGAAGACTCGGCTACTGATCGTCAAGCTACGTGCAGATTATGACCCAGGTTTTCTTCAACTGTTCCTCAGTAACCGTTCTCTACACAAAGACCCGGTTGTGAAGGCAAGGCTTGTATCAGCTATCACCGTCGTCCAGAAATCCAGAAAACTGCTGATTGCATCGAATAAAAGTATAATGTCTGTATAGTTCAAAATTAACTGTCATACAAGACCGTATAAAGGTAAGGTCAATGACTGTAGATGAAGAAAAGGATATCCTGTTTGTAACATTTAAGGGAAAAGTGAAGATGACATTGACTTGCAGAAACATACAAACTGTATTCACGTTCAGCGGAGGTTTGTACCCTAGTAAGATTGTGCTTGATCCTTTAAACAATGTGATTTTTGTGCAATCATTTCGCAAAAAACTGTCTGTAACATATGAAGGTACAAATGCGCAAAAGCTAGTTGAAGGAAAAGGAATATACAATTTGTTATTTGATCCAGATCGGTCGCTTCTGTATTATAGGAAAAGGACTGAATTATTCAGTTTTTCTTTATCGATGAATATGAATACTGTGCTTATGTCCATTTCTTTCAGACCAAACAGCTTGGCTTATTTCAATAACGATTTTTATATATACGGGATTAACGATGAACTTGGTGTAATAAGAGATTGGAAGTATAAAAAGGTTCGGAAGGTATTTTCAACTCACCCAAGTGGAGTAAAGATGTGCTTCATACGATGAATCAGTGTAATAGCTGAGAGTATTGGTGCCACATCTTTCATAATGTGAAAGGTATTTAAGGCTACGTATGTACTGCTTATACGGGTGTTGTAACACGCATACAATGTTAAATATACATACTTTATTAATAAGCATTATGTTCAAAGGATTATATACTCTTCAAAAAAGAAACTCGACATGCTGTTTTAGAATTTCCACAATATAATTATACAGAAAGTGTTTGGTAAAACCACAGAGGGCTATTAAAGCCATTTCGTCAGGGTAAAATGTCAGTATCTGGTGTGACCACCATGACCATCGATAACAGCTTGGCAACCCATAGAAGAAAGGATATGCCGAATGCTGTCTTGTCTTTTGATACTCTTGCTGGACTGTTGCGTGCAGTTCTTGTCGTGGTCGATCAAGAGTATCCCATAGACACTCAATCCAGGGATTTGCGTTTTTGTTCATGTTGCGGTCGTGCTGCGTGAACGAAGATGTCTCAACCGGATGTCGCAATCCTGGGCGGCGGTGGTAATTTTAGGTCGACCTGACCTGGGTCTGTCATTAACACTCCTAGTATTGAATCGAGTCTATAGGAGATGGTCTGTCTGGACACGCCAAAGTGCCCTGTCACCTCATGCTGCTATGCCTGTCCTTGTAAACAGCCAATGGCGTTGTGTCGTTGAGCTTCTGTTTGTCTTGGCATTCTTTTGTCGTCTGTAGTGGCTTAAAGCAATCGTAGAGTACCGTTGATGAGGCTTTTTAAAGCCTACAGTCATAGGCTTCGGCTCGGGGTGATACACAATTTCATGATGCACTTCATGTACGGTGCGTTTTAGCGATTTACTAAAAAACGTGAGTATAACGTTACGTTTTTGTTCACCGTTTTGCCGTGGGCAAAACCATAAAGTTCGTTCTTAATATGGGCATTCTGGAGTTAAACTATGGAGTGCGTATAGACCTGACCTTCCACTAGATGTCAACAACACCATCCCACCCCGAACAGAAGAAAATTGATTGATATTCCCTTTGTATGAATATGTATATAACTTCAGATGAAGTTATTACCATTATAATTTGGAAAATGTATAGAATAGAAAAGCTTTGTATGACATTAAGGTTTGTTTTTGTGTAGCTCTGAATGTTTTCAGCATATTATTTTCATTCTTGTCAATAGTCTGAACTCTGACTGACAAACAAAGGGTTAATGTGTACTCTTTATCTTGTTTGAAAATCTTCATTTCCTGAACGGCAAATAGTACAATCGTGTTCGATACGCCGTTGGAAAGCCCACACTCCGGACTACAAAATTTGCACAAGGAATATCGACATCTTGAATGGTTTTGGAGTTATCGGCCTTGGAAGTTCATAGATTTTTCTAAGACGCATTTTCATAGGGTTCATAAAAATGTCACAGCTCTGCGAAAACACAATATATTTCATTTTTCAAGGTACCAAACTGTAGATAATTGAATGGGAAACATTTTTGCTTCACATTTGTTTTATGTAAAAATCAATAATTACGTCACAATTACGACACAAACACAAACTTTCAGGGATGATAGCCTGTATCCTGAAATTGATACGGAGTCGAACAAATTCCGACTTCCGGCTTCCGGTAAGGGCATATAACCCAAAACGTCAAATTCTTTGAACCCCAATATCTCCAAAACTAGAAGGGTTAAATTTTCCAATCTGTAGATAATTGAATGGGAAACATGTTTGCTTAACATTATGGTTATGTAAAAATCAATAATTACGTCACCATTACGACACAAACACAAAGTTCGCGATTTTTCACATTTCCGCACGTTTTGACGGTGCCTGTGTTTAACAAACTTCTTCTCCTGAATAGCAAATAGAACAATAGTGTTCTATATATCGTTTTAAAGCGCACACGTCGGACTACTTACTTTGTTCAAGGCATGTCGATATCTTGAATAGTGTCGGAGTTATTGCCCTTAGAAGTTGGTCAATTTTGGCAAAAAGCATTGTTTATAGTGTTCATAAAAATGGCACACCTCTACGAAAACACAATATATTTCATTTTTCAAGGTACCAAACTGTAGATAATTGAATGGGAAACATTTTTGCTTCACATTTGTTTTATGTAAAAATCAATAATTACGTCACAATTACGACACAAACACAAACTTTCAGGGATGATAGCCTGTATCCTGAAATTGATACGGAGTCGAACAAATTCCGACTTCCGGCTTCCGGTAAGGGCATATAACCCAAAACGTCAAATTCTTTGAACCCCAATATCTCCAAAACTAGAAGGGTTAAATTTTCCAATCTGTAGATAATTGAATGGGAAACATGTTTGCTTAACATTATGGTTATGTAAAAATCAATAATTACGTCACCATTACGACACAAACACAAAGTTCGCGATTTTTCACATTTCCGCACGTTTTGACGGTGCCTGTGTTTAACAAACTTCTTCTCCTGAATAGCAAATAGTACAATAGTGTTCTATATATCGTTTTAAAGCGCACACGTCGGACTACTTACTTTGTTCAAGGCATGTCGATATCTTGAATAGTGTCGGAGTTATTGCCCTTAGAAGTTGGTCAATTTTGGCAAAAAGCATTGTTTATAGTGTTCATAAAAATGGCACACCTCTACGAAAACACAATGGATTTCATTTTTCAAGGTACCAAACTGTGCTATTGTTACTATTGTAATGAAAAAGTCAATCATTACGCCACAATTACTTCAAAAACAGAACGGAGCTACGGCCTGTTAAAGTGAGAACTATTTCCTCGGATATTGGAAGACAAGGAAGTGGTGATTGGTGCTAGATTTTACAGGCGCTTCCAAAATGTTTTCGCATTTTGTCAGTGGTGAGACTGCTGAAGGAAGCGTCTGTAATATCTAGCAGCATTCACCACTTCCTGGTTTTCCAATGCTCAAAGAGCAATGCGCTTTGACTAACAACTGGGACTCCAGCAGTTTGTTTATCAGCCTGACTGTGCCAGGATCGCGCAAACCCTTTCTGCTACATCATCATGATTGCAGGAATCCAGCACATAAACGCACAATATTTTATACATTTAAAACAGAATAAAACTTCACACTCAAAACTGCGGCCATGGCAGTCGTACTTTCAAATCATCTTTAAAACCTTCAAAACCTCCGTGGGTTTCCAAATAGTCGCCCATTTGCTACCCCTCAGCAGAGAAGATGTTATCAGCCCGTGAGTGACAAGACCTTAGAATTTACTACGAGAATAAACATGTGTCTTATAGCAAATGTCCAACAACCCTTTCAGTACATATTTTGATGACTACAGAGATTAATTTGATTAGCATATATGAAACATCAAACTTTACTTATATTCTGAATATACAATCTTCAGCAAACAGATGTCAGCATAAGATAAGTGTACAACCCAAGCCCTGAACAGCATGGTGTCTGAAATATGAAACCCTTAATGAAACATTTCCCCCACTCCAAGGCTTGTTTCTATGGAAACGCACCTCCTCCGGCCACCTGACTGACAGAGTGGGAAATTCAAATCTGGATGCAAAAATGAGAAATATATTTTCAAAATGTATGTTTTGTAGATTCTGCATCCATACGTTTTGGTGTGAGTCTTCATAACATATTTCTTTATACTATGACTTAATATCAGCCTGAACCGGTAAGTCAATTTTGTGATATTTCATGGAATGTTCTTGAATACTGCGTTGCTTTGCATCAACAGACAGCTTTATCAAGGCATGGAGGCCACACCCTATCTGTGTATAGGTTTGAAGCCCGGCCTTTAACCGCACCACAGTAATTTTTGAATGGGTGTTTAACAAATGCACTAGATACACACAAATCTATGGTTGTTTCACAAGTGCACACAATCCAGAACTTCTTGGAAGGTACATGACCCCGCGACCCCGGCTGCATTTCACCGATCTGCTCTCGTGTCAAAAACGTGTTCTGGCTGTGTTTTGGACGGTTTCTAGCCCTTAAATACACTTCAAACATGCGTAACTCCGAGAGTTAAAATGGACGCTCCAGCTGGCGTCCAAAGAAACAATACAAGTAAAGCAGCCACGGGGAGTGTATGGGGAAGTCTGAAGACCGTCAGTATTGCCCAGGAGGCAATCCTAGTTCATGATGTTTTTATTATTCTTATTTATTATTCCGCCGGATTGTGTACCACTCCTACAAAAATCACCAGTGGACAGAATCGCTTGAAAAAAATCACCATGGTGCCCAAAGTCTTGAAGTTGTTTCTGCAAGAATCTCAAGGTTCTAGGCCCAATCGCAAAGGGCTAATAATTCAAAATTAATTTAAAAATTTCAACTTCAACAGCAAATATCTACAAAACTACTGACTACCAAATTTCCTGAGCAGATGCGCAGTCGAAATGTCTACAATTTCGCCTAGACGGGTCGAGTCGCTAAAATGCTCCGTTTAGCCGCCATTTTGGATTGAATGTTTTGGTGATGTTTTTCAGCAAATTCATGACTACTTTTCTCCCAAAATCTTATCCTCTGAAACTATCAGAGCTATGGCTTCCAAACTTTGCCTATTTTGCCTCTATGTACCTTCCTACAAAGTTTCTTCATTTAATGTGGATAGGTCTCTTGGTAACCGCCATATTGAATGATACTTCTGGGCAAAAGTTGTCTTCAAAAACTTTCAAAGGCTCCTTTGCGAGTTTTTGCAAACCAAAATTACCAGATACAACACTGGAAACATTTGTAAGGCTGTTCTATGTGTCTGTTTTATATATGTCTGATAGCTTAAGTCCTGGCGATTCCAGAACACTAATTGTTTTGACCGTAACTCTTAAACCAACAGTCTGATGTCGACTAAACTCTGTAAATGCATGTAAGGCTATAGTGCCGAGTAGGCCTATCAGTTGCGTCAGTATAGCTTTAAAGACAACGGAGGGACAAGTAAAATGATATTTTCTTCACTTGAGCTGCTATCTTTATCGGTTCTGTAAAGAGCATATTGAAGGTTAGCAGTATATATCTCAAAAGTTTGCTGATTACTTTCTGTTCTATGGTGCATGTGAAAAGTATCACCGTTTGGTAGATATCTTTTTCATGATTGCCAGCGTAAATTGAGAAAGCTGACGGAAGCGCCAGTAAATTCTACCAACAATCTACCACTCGCTGGCTTTCCTTTGCCGAAAGAGCAAATCTTCGTTGGGTATCAATTGTGGTTGGTCTATGGTTATACGTGACCTGTTTACAGGTGTTATGTGTACTCTTAAAGTTTAGTATATTTGCTTGATCTGGAGTTCAGAAGTTCAGTTGCGACAGCGTGATAGTAACAGTGTAATGGATGCTGACACTGACTATAGAAATACCCTACTTGCTGTGGATTCACACGGTCACTTGCGACATCATGAGATAAACAGTGTGATGGATATGAATATGGGCTATAGAAAAGGTCACGGGTTTTGTATAATTCGTATGCAATGAGACCGAGTGTGGTATTTTATCTATTACCCACGTTTTACATGCATTAAATTGACAAAATAACGTATTTTTGTTATGTTTTTGGTTTCAAACCGAAACCTGTTTCATAAAGAGGTTTGGGGAAGAGTTTTGTACTGTAGTACAATATTTGCATGACGTCACTCTGTAATGACGTCACTGCCTTGGTAACCGACGTCACGATGCAGTTCATTTGTTATCGCCTCGTACAGCCTCCTACAGTAAACTACTCCGTAGCACCTCGTTACTTGGTTTCCAGTTGCTTCATTCGGCTAACATCACTGGTCGAAACATTGCGTTTATGTTTTTCGACGTCTCAGTTCGACTCACAATTAAACAGCGACACGGCAACTTTCGCAATGTTTATATTCCCACAATGCATTTAAGTTGTAGAATGAATGAATTCACGTGTTTGTTATGAATGAAAAAATAGTTACGTCAGAATGTGACCTAATTGAGAGAACTTACTTTAGTCACGATATGGCTGAGGTCATCGGTTATCAATCAAATCGTAAGAATCTCAGGTCAAGTCGTTACGACACAGGTCAACGCGATACGACACTCGTGTGACGTACGAGATTAGTATGCAACTACCCATACGTTGACTTCGTGGGTAATTAAGCACCCGATCGCCTCGAGTCAACATTAAAACTTTGCAACCGTTGAAATATAAGCTGAAATGGCGCAAGAGTAGTGTCTACTAACAGCTAAATGTTGGTCATGAATTCTCAGCCACCTCTATCAGCAGACAATGTGATAGAAGGTGGTCATTTTCGGCAGTGACGTAATGTCATGACTATCTCACACCATCGCTTCTCCCAGTAACAGTTGTTGATATTGGCGGTTGACTTCGCACCGGTGTATTCCAATACTGCCTACAGTTCCAAACTGCCTACAGGTTAAAACATGATGCGGTCCAATGATCAGGAAGTGAATACACCGATCTGACCTGTTCTACCCCCGCTAAAATGAACTGGACTAGTTAGCTGGTTAATGAACTGACCTTTTCTATGGTGTTTTCCCACTCTACCTACAGAAGTTTTAAAAAATGACAAGTGTGTGTTGGTAGGACATCTTTAGTCATTCTGAGAATTCTCAGACTTTACATGGAGACATGGATTTATCATGAAAAACTGATACGTTTTACAGTCTTTCAGTGGTTTTACAGTCTTTCAGTGGTTTGACAGTCTTTTACTTGTTTCACTGCGTTTTCAAATTGGACAAATTACTTATATTACAGGTTTGGATCTGTGTCAATGTGGCCTTACCGTGATGTTTTGCAGCAACATATGCCTTCAAAATTTCGCCAGGAATTTCCAAACACTTTCAGTATCATTGATGGAACAAAAATAAAAATTCAGAGACCCGCTTCACTGACCAGGCAAAGTCAAGCATATTCGGATTACAAATCAAGTACTACCCTGAAAGGTCTCATTGGTGTGGACCCAAGAGGTTCAATTACATTCATATCAATGCTGTTTTCTGGGGCGATATCAGACAAAGAATTAACTGAAAAAAGTGGTTATCTGTCCCTCCTCAGAGAAATGGTTAAGTGTGGGAAACTTAAAGTAGGAGATGGTTTGATGACAGACAAGGGCTTTAATATTGAAAAGGAAATAAGGGCCACTGAATTACGCCTCAACATTCCCCCTTTTGCACCAGGTGAAGGTCAGATGTGTGTGTCTGATGTTGCAGAAACAGTGAAAATTGCAACACACAGAGTGGAAAATGCCATTGGAAGGGTAAAAAAATCAAAATTGTTGGTAAAAAATTGCATTTAAGTTTGTTTTCCTCAGTAAATCAAATTTGGTTTGTGTGCTGTTTCTTGACCAATATTATGCCATATGTAATTCAAGATAAAGATTAATTACTTGATGTCCAAGAGTTGATCCAACAACCTGAGGACCTATTGGTGTGTCAACTCTCTGACTGGTGCTGGTACATGTATCTGTCAGGTATGAAATAGGGAATCCCTTCATACTGTGCAGCAGAGACATGTCAGACTCCTGTATTTGAACTTTCCTGCAAGTACAAAAAGTATTAGTCACAAATATTGTATTTGTGTATGTTAAAAACTTGCAATGTCAATGAATATTTTGTACGTGCTCTTGTTCCTTGTTCACTTTACTGAACTGTAATATTTATGAAAACAACTGCTCAATAGTCATCTTATATTGCTTTCTAAACTGTGATGAGTATTTTCTACCTTGGAAATATCTGATGATCATGGAGTAAAAATGTCATATAGGTAATGCTTGCATTATGATACATCATTTTCATAAAACAAGTTCAGAATCTGAAATAAAACTTTAAGTATATAATAACATCACCTGTTGTCATTGAATGTGACCATCACAGGTCTCCTTTTCCTATTAAGATTTCCAGGCCTGGCAGTAATTATCTTTGACACTGCTTCAGATTCAATCTTTGGTCCCCTTGGTTTATCCCACTGCTGAGGCAGGGTAGTTGAAGAGGGCTGTGAAGGAATGGCTTGATAGCCTGATATCTTCCAGCCAGTATCAGGAAAAGTGCCAGTACATGGGAACACTTTCCACTTGCACTGAAGAGAATAATGTGAATAAATTTGTTACAGAACTGTGATTGACAGCAGGAATATATAATATATAAAATAATTGAGCAGAAAATACATTTACATGGTTTTATTCCCACAATGCCTAATAACAGATATTACATTTACCTCTTACATTTATTACAGAATCTTTTTCTTACACGATGATAGAAATTCAACGTAATTATATGGGATAATATGGGTTTTATTGTCAACAACTGAAACGGCCGACACACAGACGTGTAATTGATTTGATATCTATATATGCCGCTTATAAAACCCCAACAGATTTATGCCATAAATTGGAAAGGCCCCGAAGTTATTACATGTACTACTCACCCACATTTACAGCTACAATGGGCGTCAGTGAACGATTTGTAAATTCTGTCAAGGGACAAGTTGATTACATGAGGAGCTTCGATTTTCCGTTGACTTCTATAGATCCTCCCGCAAATCGACACGATATTATCACAACATGAATGGAAAGTAACGGAATGAAGGTATGAGGCCGAACTAAAAGCCACTCCACTTGTTTTTGCCGCAAAGTAGGTTCATAAGGCAAATATTTCGGGCCAATATCATCGGGAATGTCTCTAAACGATATCACGACTGCCATTTTGACAGTTGGTTTTGACAGCTATGTTGTCGGACCTTTTGAGAGTTATCTCCCTTTCTTTAGGGGGCGTGGTTAACTCTCCACTGGCGATCCGTTCATTACACTTCATGAAATGTCCAGCAGCATCAAGGTACTGAAGAGGCGTTTTTCTGCCACTCTGGAGGTGCTCCTTCAGTCTCAGAAGTCTGGCATCGAGCTCTCTGTAAATGCCTGACTTGGGGAGGCACCACAGTCGAGCTGAGCACGTTTAGCTTTGTCTACTGCTTCGATTTTCTTGATGTTGGAGACGAAGAGGTAGATGTTTGGGTGGGCTTCGGCAATAAGGTTTTTCAGCTTCAGGTGCCACCCCACACCCAGTAGGGGACCTAACCTTCGCACCAGTTATCAAACGGCCAAATATATTTTCCTCCTTTAACAACATCTCACTGACATATTAAAGTGTAGAAACACTAATAGTACTTACATTTCAATAAGCTTTTACTAGGCATTTAAATTACTTTGTGGAAGGATACTTTGAACCAAAATTACTCACTAGATTTGATAATTAATTTCTAGCACCTGAAGTATCTTTTGTTGATGAAATATCTAAATCCTGTCATAGAAACAGGTTGTTCTAACTAATTTTGTTAGTCTAAATTTAAGAAATCAATTAACGAATATCATTTGGACTGTAGTGTTACGGTAATGAATTTCAGCTGAAACTGGTATGAGTATTTTGATTTTACACCAGTTGAACCACCAAAGTGAATGCAGTAAATGAATCTTACGTGCACTAACGTTCTATAAGGCTACCAAATCTTCTGTTTTCTTGTCAGTTTTCATGACACTAACGCAGTGTTACTATACAGTGTTATTGTGTGTGTATTACGTTAGGGTGACGTGGACCCTGTTCTAATTGCAGTTATGGAGGTTTGGGTATGGTTATGTTTAATCTATCATTCACACACACACAACACACACACACACACACACACTCACAGAAGTGGGTGGATGGTTGGGGTGAGGCGATATGAAACTCGGGTTATAACACGACCTCCACAAGTTGTTGCTTGTCTTGATGGGGCTAGGTTGGATCGGATGCAACGCTCGTTTGCGGCTTTTTTCGTAATTGTTTACAGGTTGACTTGACTGGGGTGGACAAGTGTTGAGTGCGGCGTAAAACAATACGAAATTCAAAAAAGGCAAAGAATTGTCATTATATTTATTTGTATAAATATAAAGGGATACGTACACATAGATTGCCACCGATAGTCTAAGACACGTCTGTACACGCAGATTATGATTCATGTGCAACGACCTCTGAAATATCCAACGCATAATAGCGAAGTGTAACAAAGTGCAACATATAACATTGAACTAACTGCGGCGCGTAATAGTAAACTGAACGCAAGGCAGTAAAGTATAACAGTCGGTCCAACACAGTAATGTGCAACAATTAGTTGAACACATGACTCTAATAGTGAAGGAAACAGTAGACTCTAATAGTAAATTGAAACACATGACTGTAGACTCTAATAAAGAATGAAACGAATGACTGTAGACTCTTACAGTGACTGAGACAGTGAAACAGGAGATTTTGTGCGTGTCTGGGGATTTAAGTCGACCGTTTCAGATTAATCTATATAAACGTATATCGATCATCTCCTACAGGAAATATTAAGTACTACGTAGGAGATAGTAAGTCCTACGTAGGAGATACTTAGTCCTACATAGGAGATACTAAGTCCTATGTAGGAGATACTAAGTCCTACGTAGGAGATACCCACTTAAGAGATACTAACTCCTACGTAGGAGATACTAAGCTCTACGTAGGACTTAGTATCTCCTACGTAGGACTTAGTATCTCCTACGTAGGAGTTATACGTAGGGCTTACGTAGGGACTTAAGTATCTCCTACGTAGATACTAATATCTCCTATGTAGGAGATATTAGTATCTCCTACGTAGGAGATACTAAGTCCTACGTAGGAGATACTAAGTCCTACGTAGGAGATATTAAGTACGACGTAGGAGATGGTAAGACCAAAAATGTTTTTCACCGTGGCCCTACTACGCTTGCGTAGAAACATGTTTTCAGCGGTTTTAAAGTACAGGTAATTCGGCATTCATGCATGCGCATAGTTACTGTGAAACATCGTAGCTAAGTATGATTTATGTCGCAACTGATGATTGGGCTTTCGTAAACATTACCGCAGGTACCTACTAATTATGGCCTAGTGTTAAACATGTCTTCTTAAATGGTTCAAACCTAGCCTGATCTTGGTCACATGTTTCCAACATATCGTTTTGATTCGTTAACAATTGTATCTGACCTTGAATTCATATGTTGCGTAATTGGAAAAATACCGGGCAGCTGTGATAACCCTTATTTATCTCGTCGATTGTGACAGTGTAGGATCAATACATTCTTTCTTTCATGACGACTGCTGAATGTTTCTTGTAACCCTCCACCTTATGTCACCCTAGTTCTCCCAACCTTAAAGTACACCTGAGAATAATCGAAAATCTAAATAAGGAATGTAATTTTCTACTGATGTAGGGAAGCATGATTATTACCTTATAACACATATATAAATACACACACACACACACACACACGCACGCACACACACACACAAAAGACAAAAATCTGAAGATCCTATGTACAGATATAATTTCTTCAATTCTAACCGGTTTCACACACATTCACACCGGTTTCACACACACACAAACACACACACACACACTCTCTCTCTCTCTCTCTCTCTCTCTATATATATATATATATATATATATATATATTTGTCTGTCTATTTCCGTGTAGCAATATCCCTTTTGAATTCAACTCAAGTTGTTGATGTGAACCAACATGAATGAATGAGTGATATTTAAAGAAAAGGCGAAAAATGGCGTTTCACTTCCATGACTGACTGACTAACTGAGTTTTGGTTTTACGCCGCTTTTAGCAATATTCCAGCAATATTACGGCGGGGGACACCAGAAATGGGCTTCACACATTATACCCATGTGGGGCACTTCCATGAAATACAACGATTTCCATTGTAGTGAAAAAATTGCCAATAAAATAAATCCATTCAAAACAATTGTTTCATTTTGCATCCGTAATAATCCTATAATGGATGATCTTTGGTGGATTATGTCTCGTTCAACAGGGGCGGTGGGGTAGCCCAGTGGTGAAGGCGTTTGCTCGTCATGCCGAAGACCCGGGTTCGATTACCCACATGGGCACAATGTGTGAAGCCCATTTCTGGTGTCCCCGCCGTGATATTGCTAAAAAGCAGTGTAAAACTATACTCACTCACTCGTTCTTCAGTACTTTCTTCAATTAAGCTAAAAAATCAGAATTTTTACACACGCCATTAGCGTGGAAACGGGAATCTCACAACACACAAAACTCTTCCACGGAAACAGTTATACACTTGAGGAGTCAAAACCGATCTTCAGAACATCTCAAACGTTTGAAAGTCCGAGGTTCCGTGTAGTGTATCATCGATGCAATTTAAAGACTTTCTAATACGTTTAAGTCACGTATGGAACAGTTCGTGTTCCTTCCACCTGCCGTTTGCAAGTCGTTTATTGCCATTGCCGCGCCCACTCGAGCGATGATTAGGGAAATTAGAGGGAACTGTTTAACTCGAATAAGTCAAACTCGTCCATAGCAGGGGCGTTTGTGGCGGACCTCAGGCCTGGTGTTATCTCTCCCTGCGGGAATACATGCAGTTGTTGAATGTTTACATGGTCCCGTTTACATTGCCGTGCGGTTGGGACGTGTGGATACATTAATCACTCAGATGGGTTTATGGTGTTTTGTTGTGTTATGAACTTTGTAAAGGCTATTTATATTGTTGGTAAATTTGGTGGTGCTTAAGTACAGAATCATTCTTTGTTAACGAGCGTATCTAAGGCTGGTATGATTTGATTTTGCGTAATGTGTTCTGAACTGAGTGAGTGTTTAGAGTATTTGGGCAAATTATAGACAAACTGAACGAATGAGATTTTGAGCAGTCTTAAACCATCGATTCTTTGGCTGATAGCAAGAAATAGATTCACACTCTGCATTCGAGGGCAACTAAATCCGGTCACTAGTCGACAGGACAGGCGAACCAACAAGTTACCGCTTTATCCGTGAGTCAGTGCATATTCATGACACTAACGCAGTGTTACTATACAGTGTTATTGTGTATGTGTATTACGTTAGGGTGACGTGAACCTTGTTCAAGTGATAATTGCAGTTATGGAAATTTGGGTATAGTTATGTTTGCTCTATCATAGGTGCATCTATTCATACACGGGAGAGGGGTGGGATGTGCTTATGAAATGAACCTCCGAACATTTGTTGTTGCTTGTCTTCAGAGCGGCTAGACTGGATTGGATACAACGCTCGGTGTTTGCGCGATCATCATAATATCAACCACTGGTTTGTTTTTTCGTGATTGACCGGGATGGAAAAAGTTGAGTGCTTCCTGAAACAATACAAAATTAAAAATGTCAAATAAGTGTCATTCTACTACACCGCAGTAACACAAAACAAAAAAGCTATATAATGACCAATGACCAATGCCAGTCCCACAACACAGATTACTGGGGTCTAGTTCTAACACAGAATCCCCATGATGTGAAAAAAAATCAGATTCGGGATCCCGAATGTGAACACAAATTCAGATTCGGGATTCGAATCCCGTAGGATATTTACTCCCACATCATAAAATTCCTCCATCTGTCCACTTCCCCCACCCAGGAGCATAACGTTCATGGACCCGTCTGTAGACCCTGTTTCTTCCTTCATGTCTCTGCAGTAGGAACCTGGATTCATAACTAAACCAAGTGGGTCGCCAGTTCCACAGGTTCAAGGCAGTCATGTTGTTACACCAACGGAGACGTTGAGCGCGAGGGTGACGGCGTAGCACGGTCCCGACGTAGGGTCTCCTGGCTCTCAGTCCAATATCTCTGCTGTGTTTTCACCCGTAGCAGTACGACGATCACACAAACGTAGCACCCGGATGTACCGATCTTGAGCTGAAGTGGTGACTCGAGGTATGCCTGTACGGGGACGGTCATTTGTTATACCTGTTTGGTTGCAACGAGCTGCACTGATTAACATTCAGACGCCTGGCAACAGAAGATTGGGACACTCCAGCCTGCATTCATACAATGGCCATGTTCCGTGTCGCAGCGTCAAGACCTGGCATAGTGATTTGGCCTTGAAACTCCTTCAAAACGAATGCCGATTTCTGAAAGTAATCTGGGTTTTATAACCAGTCACTGCATGCTCTTTATTGCTCAATTTTTCTGTTGCGTTGTGGCGATGCTTTTTTTTAATCCTTGTAGGAAATCTCAGCCAAATCAACTTTTTCAGGTGAATAGATTTTTAAGAATACAAAACGCCAATGCATTTCTTTTTTGGATGGTATAATATATAGTGCCTACTTTAATATTATTGACACTGTAAATGTACATTGTAACCTGATATCAAACCCACGCATGTGGTACACCAGGAAGTATGACAGGAGACAGGAGTATGTGCCTATTACACTCTTCCCAAAAAGAAACGCATAGGTGATTTTGAGAAAATTGGACTCCTGTAGTTGCGGCAAAAACAATACAGATATACTATTTCTTTCCAAAACGTCATCTTTGTGTGGTTGTAAAAAGCGTTAGCGTCAAAACGCTAATTATGATGACGTATTATTACACGACGTTGAAAAACAGGGTTGATTATCCTTTGTAGAAATGTCAGGGGATATTAACAAAGATGCCCTTTTCCCAGTGGCGTGTCTCAAATCTGACTATGTTTTTCTTCAAATAAAAGCGTTCACCTGACAGGAGTAATATATTGTCACCGCTTTATATTCCTCTAAAAATACGAATACTAATATTGCTGTGAGTTGAGGTTTTTAATTGAGTTTACCTCCTCGCACGAGCCACATTCATCCAACCGACTTGCCCGAAGTCTGTCTCATAGTCAAAGAACATCATCATTTAAGGGAACGGTTTCACAATTAAATTGTTCTCATGTCAGTAACAAAAGACGTTACAGGCATGGGTGCTATGTTAGACCTTGTGGCCTTGACCGCGGGTAAAGTTTACTTTAGAGGTCCTTGTGATACACGAGGCTTGTTGTCCAGATATATATTGTCCACACTATATGTTTGATGGTTTCTTTTTGCCAGCATCAGCATCGAGGTGGACAGTTGTTTGTGTATATCTTTCAGAATTTACAATCGTGTTCAATATACAAAACGACGTAATATAGAGCCCTATTATTTATATGTGAAAGTAAACTTAAGTGTTGGCTTGTCACAGATCTACACCAATTGTACAGATGGTAATCTATCGTACACCAGAATTGTTGATTCAAGAAATACTCCACAATTATTTTTTTTCCCATGCATTGGCATAGCTTACCCCAGGAACGGTCAAGTTTACATGTGTCCAAACCTATTAAGACCAAGAGTTGGCGTGGCAAATCCCTCAAAACATACGCTGATGCCAGGCAGATACGCGCCTAATTCAGAGTCACGCGTATTTAACCCGCGAGAACATATATGGAATCCTAGAGGGACATGGTATGACCCCCAGGGGTCAGTTTCACCATCTC
Organism: Haliotis rubra; assembly: GCF_003918875.1. NCBI lineage: Eukaryota > Metazoa > Mollusca > Gastropoda > Lepetellida > Haliotidae > Haliotis > Haliotis rubra. Next base: position 50,122 of record NW_025765153.1, on the reverse strand, counting down.
GAAGGACAGGTAGACTATCCAATTGGACCCGAATTGAAACCGTGTGGACACGTGTCTATGCAGTACTCAATCCATGTTTCTGGACAATGAATTTCCAATTGATGAAAAAATTCTTTTTCCTGAGAACGAATATGTGATTGCCTAGTGGTATAACGGGGGTTCGATATGAATAAAATATGTGAAGCCCATTTCCGGTGTCCCCCACTTCGACACGTCTGTGACATTGTTAAACAACCTGAATAATCAATCACTCCTGCATTAAGATTGGAATTGGGATAACCGATTTATACTTGCACTAACCAAAGGTGAATATATACCATACCATGATCCAATAACTGACTAAGACTAAATGAAACACTGTTCAATCATACCACGATCCAATAACAGAAAAACTCGCAGTGAAACACTGTACAAGTATACCAAGATCCAGTAACTGGCCAGCATAAACTTGAGGTAAATAACAAGCCAAGACTAAATTAATCACTGATCAATCATACCGGGATCCAGTAACTGACTAATAGCAAATGAAACATTGCTCAATCACATCAAGATCCAGTAATTGACCAACAGAAAGTGATAAACTGCTTTATCACACCAAGATCCAGTAACTGACCAGCATTAACTTGAGGTAAATAACAAGCCAAGATTAACTTAATCACAGATCAATCATACCGGGGTCCAGTAACAGACCAACAAAAAGTGAAACGCTACTTAATCCTACTAAATGGCAACAATAGCAAATGAAACACTGCTCAATCATATCACGATCCAATAACCGAAAAACTCGCAGTGAAACACTGAACAAGTATACCAAGATCCAGTAACTGCCCAGCATTAACATGACGTAAATAACAAGCCAAGATTAAATAAAACACAGATCAGTCATGCCGAGGTCCAGTAACAGACCAACACAAAGTGAAACGCTACTTAATCCTACTAAATGGCAACAATAGCAAATGAAACACTGCTCAATCACACCAACATCCAGTAATTGACGAATAGCAAATGAAACACTGCTCAATCACACCAAGATCCAGTAACTGATCAATAGTAAATGAAACACTGTTCAATCACACCAAGATCCAGTAACTGACCAACAGCAAGTGATAAACTGCTCAATCACACCAAGATCCAGTAATTGACCAATAGCAAGTGAAACACTGCTCAATCACAGCAAGATCCAGATACTGACCAATAGTAAATGAAACACGGTTCAATCACACCAAGATCCAGTAACTGATCAATAGGAAGTGAAACACTGTTCAATCACACCATGATCCAGCAACTGCTCCATGAACAATAGCAGGTAAAACACTGTTGAATTATACCAAGATCCAGTAACTGACCAATAGCTAATGAAACACTGCTCAATCACACCAACATCCAGTTACTGACCAATAGCAAATGAAACACTACTCAATCACACCAAGATCCAGTAACTGACCAATAGCAAATGAAACACTGCTTAATCACACCAAGATCCCGTAACTGACCAATAGCAAATGAAACACTGCCCAATCACACCATGATCCAGTAACAGGCCAATAGCAAATGAAACACTGTTCAATCACACAAAGATCCAGTAACTGACCAATAGTAAATGAAACACTGCTCAATCACACCAACATCCAGTTACTGACCAATAGCAAATGAAACACGACTCAATCACGCCAAGACGCAGTAACAGACCAATAGCAAATGAAACACTGTTCAAAAACACCAAGATCCACTAACTGATCAATGAACAATAGAAGGTAAAACATTGTTGAATTATACCAAGATCCAGTAACTGACCAAATGACCAGGTAAAACATTGTTCAATAATACCAAGATCCAGTAATTGACCAATAGCAAATGAAACACTGATCAATCACACCAAGATCCAGTAACTGACCAATAGCAAATGAAATACTGCTCAATCACACCATGATCCAGTAACTGACAAATAGTAAATGAAACACTGCTCAATCACACCAAGATCCAGTAATTGACCAATAGCAAGTGAAACACTGCTCAATCACAGCAAGATCCAGATACTGACCAATAGTAAATGAAACACGGTTCAATCACACCAAGATCCAGTAACTGATCAATAGGAAGTGAAACACTGTTCAATCACACCATGATCCAGCAACTGCTCCATGAACAATAGCAGGTAAAACACTGTTGAATTATACCAAGATCCAGTAACTGACCAATAGCTAATGAAACACTGCTCAATCACACCAACATCCAGTTACTGACCAATAGCAAATGAAACACTACTCAATCACACCAAGATCCAGTAACTGACCAATAGCAAATGAAACACTGCTTAATCACACCAAGATCCGGTAACTGACCAATAGCAAATGAAACACTGCTCAATCACACCATGATCCAGTAACAGGCCAATAGCAAATGAAACACTGTTCAATCACACAAAGATCCAGTAACTGACCAATAGTAAATGAAACACTGCTCAATCACACCAACATCCAGTTACTGACCAATAGCAAATGAAACACGACTCAATCACGCCAAGACGCAGTAACAGACCAATAGCAAATGAAACACTGTTCAAAAACACCAAGATCCACTAACTGATCAATGAACAATAGAAGGTAAAACATTGTTGAATTATACCAAGATCCAGTAACTGACCAAATGACCAGGTAAAACATTGTTCAATAATACCAAGATCCAGTAATTGACCAATAGCAAATGAAACACTGTTCAATCACACCAAGATCCAGTAACTGACCAATAGCAAATGAAATACTGCTCAATCACACCATGATCCAGTAACTGACAAATAGTAAATGAAACACTGATCAATCACACCAACATCCAGTTACTGATCAATAGCAAATGAAACACGACTCAATCACGCCAAGACCCAGTAACACACCAATAGCAAATGAAACACTGTTCAAAAACACCAAGATCCAGTAACTGATCCATGAACAATAGCAGGTAAAACATTGTTGAATTATACCAAGATCCAGTAACTGACCAAATGACCAGGTAAAACATTGTTCAATAATACCAAGATCCAGTAATTGACCAATAGCAAATGAAACACTGTTCAATCACACCAAGATCCAGTAACTGATCAATAGTAAATGAAACACTGCTCAATCACACCAAGATCTAGTAACTGACCAATAGCAAATGAAACACTTATCAATCACACAAAGATCCAGTAACTGACCAATAGTAAATGAAACACTTATCAATCACACCAAGATCCAGTAACTGACCAATAGCAAATGAAACACTGCTCAATCACACCAAGATTAAGGAATTGACCAATAGCAAATGAAACACTGATCACTCACACCAAGATCCAGTAACTGACCAATAGCAAATGAAACACTGCTCATTCACACCAAGATCCAGTAATTGACCAATAGTAAATGAAACACTGCTAAATCAAACCAATTTCCAGCAACTGACCAATAGTAAATGAAACACTGCTCATTCACACCAAGATCCAGTAATTGACCAATAGTAAATGAAAGACTGCTCATTCACACCAAGATCCAATAACTGACAAATAGTAAGTGAAACACTGCTTAATCACACCAAGATCCAGTAACTGACATATTGCAAGTGAAACACTGCTCAATCAGACCCAGATCCAGCAACTGATACATGAACAATAGCAAGTGAAACACTGCTCATTCACACCAAGATCCAGATACTGACCAATATGCAAGTGAAACAATGCTCATTCACACCAAGATCCAGTAACTGACCAATAACAAATGAAACAATGATCAATCACACCAAGATCCAGTAACTGACCAACAGCAAATGAAACACTGTTGGATCACACCAAGAGCCAATAACTGATACAATTATAATAGCAAATGAAGCACTGTTCAGTCTCACCAAGATCCAGTAACTGACCAATAGCAAGTGAAACACTGCTCATTCACACCAAGATACTGACCAATAGCAAATCAAACAATGCTCAATCACACTAAGATCCAGTAACTGACTAATACGAAGTGAAACACTGCTCATTCACACCAAGATCTAGTAACTGACCAATAGCAATTGAAACACTGCTCAATTAGACCAAGATTCAGTAACTGACCAATATGCAAGTGAAACACTGCTCAATCAAACCAAGATCCAGTAACTGACCAATAGCCAGTGAAACACTCCTCAATCAAACCAAGATCCAGTAACTGACCAATGGCAAGTGAAACACTGCTCAATCACACCAAGATCCAGTAACTGACCAATAGCAAGTGAATCACTATTCATTCACACCACGATCCAGTAGCTGATACAGTTACAATCGCAAATGAAGCACTGCTCAATCACACCATGATCCAGTAACTGACCTATAGCAAGTGAAACACTGCTCAATCACACCAAGATCCAGTAACTGACATATTGCAAGTGAAACAGTGCTCAATCAGACCCAGATCCAGCAACTGATACATGAACAATAGCAAGTGAAACACTGCTAATTCACATCAAGATCCAGTAACTGACCAATAAGCAAGTGAAACAATGCTCATTCACACCAAGATGCAGTAATTGACCAATAGCAAATGAAACACTGCTCATTCACACCAAGAGCCAATAACTGATACAATTATAATAGCAAATGAAGCACTGTTCAATCTCACCAAGATCCAGTAACTGACCAATAGCAAGTGAAACACTGCTCAATCACACCAAAATCCAGTAACTGACCAATTGCAAATGAAACAGTGCTCAATCACACCCAAGATCCAGCAACTGATACACGAAAAATAGCAAGTGAAACACTGCTCATTCACACCAAGATCCAGATACTGACCAATATGAAAGTGAAACAATGCTCATTCACACCAAGATCCAGTAACTGACCAATAGCAAATGAAACAATGCTCATTCACACCAAGATCCAGTAACTGACAAATAGGAAGTGAAACACTGCTCATTCACACCAAGATCCAGTAACTGACCAATAGCAAATGAAACACTGCTCAATTACACCAAGATTCGGTAACTGACCAATAGCAAATGAAACACTGCTCAATCACACCATGATCCAGTAACAGGCCAATAGCAAATGAAACACTGTTCAATCACACAAAGATCCAGTAACTGACCAATAGTAAATGAAACACTGCTCAATCACACCAACATCCAGTTACTGACCAATAGCAAATGAAACACGACTCAATCACGCCAAGATCTAGTAACAGACCAATAGCAATTGAAACACTGTTCAAAAACACACAAGATCCACTAACTGATCAATGAACAATAGAAAGCAGTAAAACACTGTTCAATTATACCAAGATCCAGTAACTGACCAAATGACCAGGTAAAACATTGTTCAATAATACCAAGATCCAGTAACTTGACCAATAGCAAATGAAACACTGTTCAATCACACCAAGATCCAGTAACTGACCAATAGCAAATGAAACACTGCTCAATCACACCAAGATCCAGTAACTGACAAATTGTAAATGAAACACTGATCAATCACTGAACATCCAGTTACTGATCAATAGCAAATGAAACACGACTCAATCACGCCAAGACCCAGTAACACACCAATAGCAAATGAAACACTGTTCAAAAACACCAAGATCCAGTAACTGATCCATGAACAATAGCAGGTAAAACATTGTTGAATTATACCAAGATCCAGTAACTGACCAAATGACCAGGTAAAACATTGTTCAATAATACCAAGATCCAGTAATTGACCAATAGCAAATGAAACACTGTTCAATCACACCAAGATCCAGTAACTGATCAATAGTAAATGAAACACTGCTCAATCACACCAAGATCTAGTAACTGACCAATAGCAAATGAAACACTTATCAATCACACAAAGATCCAGTAACTGACCAATAGTAAATGAAACACTTATCAATCACACCAAGATCCAGTAACTGACCAATAGCAAATGAAACACTGCTCAATCACACCAAGATTAAGGAATTGACCAATAGCAAATGAAACACTGATCACTCACACCAAGATCCAGTAACTGACCAATAGCAAATGAAACACTGCTCATTCACACCAAGATCCAGTAACTGACCAATAGCAAGTGAAACACTGCTCAATCACACTAAGATCCAGTAACTGACAAATAACAAGTGAAACATTGCTCATTCACACCAAGATCTAGTAACTGACAAATAGCAAGTGAAACACTGCTCAATTACACCAAGATCCAATAACTGACCAATAGCAAATGAAACACTGCTCAATCACACCAAGATTAAGGAATTGACCAATAGCAAATGAAACACTGATCACTCACACCAAGATCCAGTAATTGACCAATAGTAAATGAAACACTGCTAAATCAAACCAATTTCCAGCAACTGACCAATAGTAAATGAAACACTGCTCATTCACACCAAGATCCAGTAATTGACCAATAGTAAATGAAAGACTGCTCATTCACACCAAGATCCAATAACTGACAAATAGTAAGTGAAACACTGCTTAATCACACCAAGATCCAGTAACTGACATATTGCAAGTGAAACACTGCTCAATCAGACCCAGATCCAGCAACTGATACATGAACAAAAGCAAGTGAAACACTGCTCATTCACACCAAGATCCAGATACTGACCAATATGCAAGTGAAACAATGCTCATTCACACCAAGATCCAGTAACTGACCAATAACAAATGAAACAATGATCAATCACACCAAGATCCAGTAACTGACCAACAGCAAATGAAACACTGCTGGATCACACCAAGAGCCAATAACTGATACAATTATACTAGCAAATGAAGCACTGTTCAGTCTCACCAAGATCCAGTAACTGACCAATAGCAAGTGAAACACTGCTCAATCACACCAAGATCCAGTAACTGACATATTGCAGGTGAAACAGTGCTCAATCAGACCCAGATCCAGCAACTGATACACGAAAAATAGCAAGTGAAACACTGCTCATTCACACCAAGATACTGACCAATAGCAAATGAAACAATGCTCAATCACACTAAGATCCAGTAACTGACTAATACGAAGTGAAACACTGCTCATTCACACCAAGATCTAGTAACTGACCAATAGCAATTGAAACACTGCTCAATTAGACCAAGATTCAGTAACTGACCAATATGCAAGTGAAACACTGCTCAATCAAACCAAGATCCAGTAACTGACCAATAGCCAGTGAAACACTCCTCAATCAAACCAAGATCCAGTAACTGACCAATGGCAAGTGAAACACTGCTCAATCACACCAAGATCCAGTAACTGACCAATAGCAAGTGAATCACTATTCATTCACACCAAGATCCAGTAGCTGATACAGTTACAATCGCAAATGAAGCACTGCTCAATCACACCATGATCCAGTAACTGACCTATAGCAAGTGAAACACTGCTCAATCACACCAAGATCCAGTAACTGACATATTGCAAGTGAAACAGTGCTCAATCAGACCCAGATCCAGCAACTGATACATGAACAATAGCAAGTGAAACACTGCTAATTCACATCAAGATCCAGTAACTGACCAATAAGCAAGTGAAACAATGCTCATTCACACCAAGATGCAGTAATTGACCAATAGCAATTGAAACACTGCTCATTCACACCAAGAGCCAATAACTGATACAATTATAATAGCAAATGAAGCACTGTTCAATCTCACCAAGATCCAGTAACTGACCAATAGCAAGTGAAACACTGCTCAATCACACCAAAATCCAGTAACTGACATATTGCAAGTGAAACAGTGCTCAATCAGACCCAGATCCAGCAACTGATACACGAAAAATAGCAAGTGAAACACTGCTCATTCACACCAAGATCCAGATACTGACCAATATGAAAGTGAAACAATGCTCATTCACACCAAGATCCAGTAACTGACCAATAGCAAATGAAACAATGCTCATTCACACCAAGATACAGTAACTGACAAATAGGAAGTGAAACACTGCTCATTCACACCAAGATCCAGTAACTGACCAATAGCAAATGAAACACTGCTCAATTACACCAAGATTCAGTAACTGACCAATAGCAAGTGAAACACTGCTCAATCAAACCAAGATCCAGTAACTCTCCAAAAGCAAGTGAAACACTGCTCAATCAAACCATGATCCAGTAACTGACCAATAAGCAAGTGAAACAATGCTCACTCACACCAAGATGCAGTAATTGACCAATAGCAAATGAAACACTGCTCATTCACACCAAGATCCAGTAACTGAACAATAGCAAGTGAAACACTGCTCATTCACACCAAGATCCAGTAACTGACCAATAGCAAATGAAACACTCCTCAATCAAACAAAGATCCAGTAACTGACCAATAAGCAAGGGAAGCAATGCTCATTCACACCAAGATCCAGTAACTGACCAATAGCAAGTGAAACACTCCTCAATCAAACCAAGATCCAGTAACTGACCAATAGCAAGTGAAACACTGCTCATTCACACCAAGATCCAGTAACTGACCAATAGCAAATGAAACACTGCTCAATTACACTAAGATTCAGTAATTGACCAATAGCAAGTGAAACACTGCTCAATCAAACCAAGATACAGTAACTCACCAATAGCAAGTGAAACACTCCTCAATCAAATCAAGATCCAGTAACTGACCAATAAGCAAGTGAAACAATGCTCATTCACACCAAGATGCAGTAATTGACCAATAGCAAATGAAACACTGCTCATTCGCACCAAGATCCAGTAACTTACAAATAGCAAGTGAAACACTGCTCAATCACACTAAGATCCAGTAACTGACAAATAACAAGTGAAACACTGCTCAATCAAACCAAGATCCAGTAACTCTCCAATAGCAAGTGAAACACTCCTCAATCAAACCAAGATCCAGTAACTGACCAATAAGCATGTGAAACAATGCTCATTCACACCAAGATGCAGTAATTGACCAATAGCAAATGAAACACTGCTCATTCACACCAAGATCCAGTAACTTACCAATAGCAAGTGAAACACTCCTCAATCAAACCAAGATCCAGTAACTGATCAATACCAAATGAAGCACTGCTCAATCACACCAAGATCCAGTAACTGACCAATAGCAAGTGAAACACTGCTCATTCACAACAAGATCCAGTAACTGACCAATGGCAAATGAAACACTGCTCAATTACACCAAGATCCAGTAACTGACCAATAGCAAGTGAAACACTGCTCAATCAAACCAAGATCCAGTAACTCACCAATAGCAAGTGAAACACTCCTCAATCACACCAAGATCCAGTAACTGACCAATAAGCAAGTGAAACACTGCTTATTCACACCAAGATGCAGTAATTGACCAATAGCAAATGAAGCACTGTTCAATCACACCATGATCCAGTAACTGGCCAATAGCAAGTGAAACACTGCTCATTCACACCATGATCCAGTAACTTACCAATAGCAAGTGAAACACTCCTCAATCAAACCAAGATCCAGTAACTGACCAATAGCAAATGAAACCCTCCTCAATCAAACCAAGATCCAGTAACTGACCAATAAGTAAGTGAAACAATGCTCATTCACACCAAGATCCAGTAACTTACCAATAGCAAGTGAAACACTCCTCAATCAAACCAAGATCCAGTAACTGACCAATACCAAATGAAGCACTGCTCAATCACACCAAGATCCAGTAACTGACCAATAGCAAATGAAGCACTGCTCAATCACACCAAGATCCAGTAACTGACCAATAGCGAGTGAAACAATGCTCATTCACACCAAGATCCAGTAACTGACCTATATCAAGTGAAACAGTGCTCAATCACATCAAGATCCAGCAACTGATACATGAACAATAGCAAGTGAAACACTGCTCTTTCACACCAAGAGCCAGATACTGACCAATATGCAAGTGAAACAATGCTCATTCACACCAAGATCCAGTAACTGACCAATAGCAAATAAAAAACAATGCTCAATCACCCTAAGATCCAGTAACTGACAAATAGGAAGAGAAACACTGCTCAATCACACCAAGATCCAGTAGCTGATACAGTTACAATAGCAAATGAAGCACTGCTCAATCACACCAAGATCCAGTAACTGACCTACAGCAAGTGAAACACTGCTCAATCACACCAAGATCCAGTAACTGACCAATATCAAGTGAAACAGTGCTCATTCACACCAAGATCCAGTAACTGACATATTGCAAGTGAAACAGTGCTCAATCAGACCCAGATCCAGCAACTGATACATGAACAATAGCAAGTGAAACACTGCTAATTCACATCAAGATCCAGTAACTGACCAATAAGCAAGTGAAACAATGCTCATTCACACCAAGATGCAGTAATTGACCAATAGCAAATGAAACACTGCTCATTCACACCAAGATGCAGCAATTGACCAATAGCAAGTGAAACACTGCTCATTCACACCAAGATCCAGTAACTGACCAATAGCAAATGAAACACTCCTCAATTACACCAAGATCCAGTAACTGACAAATGTCAAGTGAAACACTGCTCAATCACACCAAGATCCAGTAACTGACATATTGCAAGTGAAACAGTGTTCAATCAGACCCAGATCCAGCAAGTGATACATGAACAATAACAAGTGAAACACTGCTCATTCACACCAAGATCCAGTAACTGACCAATAAGCAAGTGAAACAATGCTCATTCACACCAAGATGCAGTAATTGACCAATAGCAAATGAAACACTGCTCATTCACAACAAGATCCAGTAACTGACCAATAGCAAGTGAAACACTGCTCAATCACACTAAGATCCAGTAACTGACAAATAACAAGTGAAACATTGCTCATTCACACCAAGATCTAGTAACTGACCAATAGCAAGTGAAACACTGCTCAATTACACCAAGATCCAGTAACTGACCAATAGCAAATGACACACTGCTCAAGTACACCAAGATGAATAACTGACCAATAGCAAATGAAACACTGCTTATACACACCAAGATACAGTAGTTGATACAATTATAATAGCAAATGAAGCACTGCTCAATCCCACCAAGGTCCAGTAACTGACCAATAGCAAGTGAAACACTGCTCATTCACACCAAGATCCAGTAACTGACATATTGCAAGTGAAACACTGCTCAATCACACCCAGATCCAGCAACTGATACATGAACAATAGCAAGTGTAAACACTGCTCATTCACACCAAGATCCAGATACTGACCAATATGCAAGTGAAACAATGCTCATTCACACCAAGATCCAGTAGCTGACCAATACCAAATGAAACAATGCTCATTCACACCAAGATCCAGTAACTGACACATAGGAAGTGAAACACTGCTCATTCACACCAAGATCCAGTAACTGACCAATAGCAAATGAAACACTGCTCAATTACACCAAGATATAGAAACTGACCAATAAGCAAGTGAAACAATGCTCATTCACACTAAGATGCAGTAATTGACCAATAGCAAATGAAACACTGCTCATTCACACCAAGATCCAGTAACTGACCAATAGCAAGTGAAACACTGCTCAATCACACTAAGATCCAGTAACTGGCAAATAACAAGTGAAACATTGCTCATTCACACCAAGATCTAGTAACTGACCAATAGCAAGTGAAACACTGCTCAATTACACCAAGATCCAGTAACTGACCAATAGCAAATGACACACTGCTCAAGTACACCAAGATGAATAACTGACCAATAGCAAATGAAACACTGCTTATACACACCAAGATACAGTAGCTGATACAATTATAATAGCAAATGAAGCACTGCTCAATCCTGGCATATGAAGCAGTAAGGTCCAGTAACTGACATATTGCAAGTGAAACACTGCTCAATCACACCCAGATCCAGCAACTGACACATAAACAATATCAAGTGAAACAATCCTCATTCACACCAAGATCCAGTAGCTGACCAATACCAAATGAAACAATGCTCATTCACACCAAGATACAGTAACTGACCAATAGCAAATGAAACACTGCTCAATTACACCAAGATTCAGTAACTGACCAATAGCAAGTGAAACACTGCTCAATCAAACCAAGATCCAGTAACTCTCCAAAAGCAAGTGAAACACTCCTCAATCAAACCAAGATCCAGTAACTGCCCAATACCACATGAAGCACTGCTCAGTCACACCAAGATCCAGTAACTGACCAATATCAAGTGAAACACTGCTCATTCACACCAAGATCCAGTAACTGACCAATAGCAAATGAAACACTGCTCAATTACACCAAGATCCAGTAACTGACCAATAGCAAGTGAAACACTGCTCAATCACACTAAGATCCAGTAACTGACAAATAACAAGTGAAACATTGCTCATTCACACCAAGATCTAGTAACTGACCAATAGCAAGTGAAACACTGCTCAATTACACCAAGATCCAGTAACTGACCAATAGCAAATGACACACTGCTCAAGTACACCAAGATGAATAACTGACCAATAGCAAATGAAACACTGCTTATTCACACCAAGATACAGTAGCTGATACAATTATAATAGCAAATGAAGCACTGCTCAATCCCACCAAGATCCAGTAACTGACCAATATCAAGTGAAACACTGATCATTCACACCAAGATCCAGTAACTGACCAATAGCAAATGAAACACTGCTCAATTACACCAAGATCCAGTAACTGACCAATAGCAAGTGAAACACTGCTCAATCAAACCAAGATCCAGTAACTCTCCAATAGCAAGTGAAACACTCCTCAATCAAACCAAGATCCAGTAACTGACCAATAAGCAAGTGAAACAATGCTCATTCACACCAAGATGCAGTAATTGACCAATAGCAAATGAAACACTGCTGATTCACACCAAGATCCAGTAACTTACCAATAGCAAGTGAAACACTCCTCAATCAAACCAAGATCCAGTAACTGACCAATACCAAATGAAGCACTGCTCAATCACACCAAGATCCAGTAACTGACCAATATCAAGTGAAACACTGCTCATTCCCACCAAGATCCAGTAACTGACCAATAGCAAATGAAACACTGCTCAGTTACACCAAGATCCAGTAACTGACCAATAGCAAGTGAAACACTGCTCAATCAAACCAAGATACAGTAACTCACCAATAGCAAGTGAAACACTGCTCAATCAAATCAAGATCCAGTAACTGACCAATAAGCAAGTGAAACAATGCTCATTCACACCAAGATGCAGTAACTGACAAATAGGAAGTGAAACACGGCTCATTCACACCAAGATCCAGTAACTGACCAATAGCAAATGAAACACTGCTCAATTACACCAAGATATAGAAACTGACCAATAAGCAAGTGAAACAATGCTCATTCACACTAAGATGCAGTAATTGACCAATAGCAAATGAAACACTGCTCATTCACACCAAGATCCAGTAACTGACCAATAGCAAGTGAAACACTGCTCAATCACACTAAGATCCAGTAACTGGCAAATAACAAATGAAAACATTGCTCATTCACACCAAGATCTAGTAACTGACCAATAGCAAGTGAAACACTGCTCAATTACACCAAGATCCAGTAACTGACCAATAGCAAATGACACACTGCTCAAGTACACCAAGATGAATAACTGACCAATAGCAAATGAAACACTGCTTATACACACCAAGATACAGTAGCTGATACAATTATAATAGCAAATGAAGCACTGCTCAATCCCACCAAGGTCCAGTAACTGACATATTGCAAGTGAAACACTGCTCAATCACACCCAGATCCAGCAACTGACACATAAACAATATCAAGTGAAACAATGCTCATTCACACCAAGATCCAGTAGCTGACCAATACCAAATGAAACAATGCTCATTCACACCAAGATACAGTAACTGACACATAGGAAGTGAAACACTGCTCATTCACACCGAGATCCAGTAACTGACTAATAGCAAATGAAACACTGCTTAATTACACCAAGATTCAGTAACTGACCAATAGCAAGTGAAACACTGCTCAATCAAACCAAGATCCAGTAACTCTCCAATAGCAAGTGAAACACTCCTCAATCAAACCAAGATCCAGTAACTACCCAATACCACATGAAGCACTGCTCAGTCACACCAAGATCATGTAACTGACCAATATCAAGTGAAACACTGCTCATTCACACCAAGATCCAGTAACTGACCAATAGCAAATGAAACACTGCTCAATTACACCAAGATCCAGTAACTGACCAATAGCAAGTGAAACACTGCTCAATCACACTAAGATCCAGTAACTGACAAATAACAAGTGAAACATTGCTCATTCACACCAAGATCTAGTAACTGACCAATAGCAAGTGAAACACTGCTCAATTACACCAAGATCCAGTAACTGAACAATAGCAAATGACACACTGCTCAAGTACACCAAGATGAATAACTGACCAATAGCAAATGAAACACTGCTTATTAACACCAAGATACAGTAGCTGATACAATTATAATAGCAAATGAAGCACTGCTCAATCCCACCAAGATCCAGTAACTGACCAATATCAAGTGAAACTCTGCTCATTCACACCAAGATCCAGTAACTGACCAATAGCAAATGAAACACTGCTCAATTACACCAAGATCCAGTAACTGACCAATAGCAAATGAAACACTGCTCAATTACACCAAGATATAGAAACTGACCAATAAGCAAGTGAAACAATGCTCATTCACACTAAGATGCAGTAATTGACCAATAGCAAATGAAACACTGCTCATTCACACCAAGATCCAGTAACTGACCAATAGCAAGTGAAACACTGCTCAATCACACTAAGATCCAGTAACTGGCAAATAACAAGTGAAACATTGCTCATTCACACCAAGATCTAGTAACTGACCAATAGCAAGTGAAACACTGCTCAATTACACCAAGATCCAGTAACTGACCAATAGCAAATGACACACTGCTCAAGTACACCAAGATGAATAACTGACCAATAGCAAATGAAACACTGCTTATACACACCAAGATACAGTAGCTGATACAATTATAATAGCAAATGAAGCACTGCTCAATCCCACCAAGGTCCAGTAACTGACATATTGCAAGTGAAACACTGCTCAATCACACCCAGATCCAGCAACTGACACATAAACAATATCAAGTGAAACAATGCTCATTCACACCAAGATCCAGTAGCTGACCAATACCAAATGAAACAATGCTCATTCACACCAAGATACAGTAACTGACACATAGGAAGTGAAACACTGCTCATTCACACCGAGATCCAGTAACTGACCAATAGCAAATGAAACACTGCTCAATTACACCAAGATTCAGTAACTGACCAATAGCAAGTGAAACACTGCTCAATCAAACCAAGATCAGTAACTCTCCAATAGCAAGTGAAACACTCCTCAATCAAACCAAGATCCAGTAACTACCCAATACCATGAAGCACTGCTCAGTCACACCAAGATCATGTAACTGACCAATATCAAGTGAAACACTGCTCATTCACACCAAGATCCAGTAACTGACCAATAGCAAATGAAACACTGCTCAATTACACCAAGATCCAGTAACTGACCAATAGCAAGTGAAACACTGCTCAATCACACTAAGATCCAGTAACTGACAAATAACAAGTGAAACATTGCTCATTCACACAAGATCTAGTAACTGACCAATAGCAAGTGAAACACTGCTCAATTACACCAAGATCCAGTAACTGAACAATAGCAAATGACACACTGCTCAAGTACACCAAGATGAATAACTGACCAATAGCAAATGAAACACTGCTTATTAACACCAAGATACAGTAGCTGATACAATTATAATAGCAAATGAAGCACTGCTCAATCCCACCAAGATCCAGTAACTGACCAATATCAAGTGAAACTCTGCTCATTCACACCAAGATCCAGTAACTGACCAATAGCAAATGAAACACTGCTCAATTACACCAAGATCCAGTAACTGACCAATAGCAAGTGAAACACTGCTCAATCACACCAAGATCCAGTAACTCTCCAATAGCAAGTGAAACACTCCTCAATCAAACCAAGATCCAGTAACTGACCAATAAGCAAGTGAAACAATGCTCATTCACACCAAGATGCAGTAATTGACCAATAGCAAATGAAACACTGCTCATTCACACCAAGATCCAGTAACTGACCAATAGCAAGTGAAACACTCCTCAATCAAACCAAGATCCAGTAACTGACCAATACCAAATGAAGCACTGCTCAATCACACCAAGATCCAGTAACTGACCAATATCAAGTGAAACACTGCTCATTCACACCAAGATCCAGTAAGTGACCAATAGCAAATGAAACACTGCTCAATTACACCAAGATCCAGTAACTCACCAATAGCAAGTGAAACACTGCTCAATCAAATCAAGATCCAGTAACTCACCAATAAGCAAGTGAAACAATGCTCATTCACACCAAGATGCAGTAACTGACAAATAGGAAGTGAAACACGGCTCATTCACACCAAGATCCAGTAACTGACCAATAGCAAATGAAACACTGCTCAATTACACCAAGATATAGTAACTGACCAATAAGCAAGTGAAACAATGCTTATTCACACCAAGATGCAGTAATTGACCATTAGCAAATGAAGCACAGTTCAATCACACCAAGATGCAGTAACTGACCAATAGGAAATGAAACACTGCTGATTCACACCAAGATACAGAAACTTACCAATAGCAAGTGAAACACTCCTCAATCAAACCAAGATCCAGTAACTGACCAATAGCAAATGAAACACGCCTCAATCAAACCAAGATCCAGTAACGGACCAATAAGCAAGTGAAACAATGCTCATTCACACCAAGATCCAGTAACTTAGCAATAGCAAGTGAAACACTCCTCAATCAAACCAAGATCCAGTAACTGACCAATAGCAAGTGAAACACTGCTCAATCAAACCAAGATACAGTAACTCACCAATAGCAAGTGAAACACTCCTCAATCAAATCAAGATCCAGTAACTGACCAATAAGCAAGTGAAACAATGCTCATTCACACCAAGATGCAGTAATTGACCAATAGGAAGTGAAACAGTGCTCATTCACACCTAGATCCAGTAACTTACCAATAGCAAGTGAAACACTCCTCAATCAAACCATGATCCAGTAACTGACCAATAGCAAATGAAGCAATGCTCAATCACACCAAGATCCAGTAACTGACCAATAGCAAGTGAAACACTGCTCATTCACACCAAGATCCAGGAACTGACCAATATCAAGTGAAACAGTGCTCAATCACATCAAGATCCAGCAACTGATACATGAACAATAGGAAGTGAAACACTGCTCATTCAAACCAAGATCCAGATACTGACCAATATGCAAGTGAAACAATGCTCATTCACACCAAGATCCAGTAACTGACCAATAGCAAATAAAAAACAATGCTCAATCACCCTAAGATCCAGTAACTGACAAATAGGAAGTGAAACAGTGCTCATTCACACCAACATCCAGTAACTGACCAATAGCAAATGAAACACTGCTCAATTACACCAAGATTCAGTAACTGACCAATAGCAAGTGAAACACTGCTCAATCAAACCAAGATCCAGTAACTGACCAAAAAGCAAGTGAAACAATGCTCATTCACACCAAGATGCAGTAATTGACCAATAGCAAATGAAGCACTGTTCAATCACACCAAGATGCAGTAACTGACCAATGGCAAGTGAAACACTGCTGATTCACACCAAGATCCAGTAACTTACCAATAGCAAGTGAAACACTCCTCAATCAAACCAAGATCCAGTAACTGACCAATAGCAAATGAAACACTCCTCAATCAAACCAAGATCCAGTAACTGACCAATAAGTAAGTGAAACAATGCTCATTCACACCAAGATCCAGTAACTTAGCAATAGCAAGTGAAAGACTCCTCAATCAAACCAAGATCCAGTAACTGACCAATACCAAATGAAGCACTGCTCAATCACACCAAGATCCAGTAACTTCTCAATAACAAGTGAAACACTGCTCATTCACACCAAGATCTAGTAACTGACCAATAGCAAATGAAACACTGCTCAATTACACCAAGATTCAGTAACTGACCAATAGCAAGTGAAACACTGCTCAATCAAACCAAGATACAGTAACTCAGCAATAGCAAGTGAAACACTCCTCAGTCAAATCAAGATCCAGTAACTGACCAATAAGCAAGTGAATGCTCATTCACATCAAGATGCAGTAATTGACCAATAGCAAATGAAACGCTGCTCATTCACAGCTAGGTCCAATAACTTACCAATAGCAAGTGAAACACTCCTCAATCAAACCAAGATCCAGTAACTGACCAATAGCAAATGAAGCACTGCTCAATCACACCAAGATCCAGTAACTGACCAATGGCAAGTGAAACACTGCTCATTCACACCAAGATCCAGTATCTGACAAATAGCAAGTGAAACAGTGCTGAATCACATCAAGATCCAGCAACTGATACATGAACAACAGCAAGGGAAACACTGCTCATTCAAACCAAGATCGTGATACTGACCAATATGCAAGTGAAACAATGCTCATTCACACCAAGATCCAGTAACTGACCAATAGCAAATAAAATACAATGCTCAATCACATCAAGATCCAGTAACTGACAAATAGCAAGTGAAACACTGCTCATTCACACCAAGATCTAGTAACTGACAATAGCAAATGAAACACTGCTCAATTACACCAAGATTCAGTAACTGACCAATAGCAAGTGAAACACTGCTCAATCAAACCAAGATCCAGTAACTGACCAATAGCAAGTGAAACACTCCTCAATCAAACCAAGATCCAGTAAGTGACCAATAGCAAGTGAAACACTCCTCAATCAAACCAAGATCTAGTAACTGACCAATAAGCAAGTGAAACAATGCTCATTCACACCAAGATGCAGTAATTGACCAATAGCAAATGAAACATTGCTCATTCACACCAAGATCCAGTAACTGACCAATAGCAAGTGAAACACTGCTCAATCACACTAAGATCCAGTAACTGACAAATAGCAAGTGAAGCATTGCTCATTCACACCAAGATCTAGTAACTGACCAATAGCAAATGAAACACTGATCAATTACACCAAGATCCAGTAACTGACAAATAACAAGTGAAACACTGCTCAGTCAAACCAAGATCCAGTAACTGACCAATAGCAAATGACACACTGCTCAAGTACACCAAGATGAATAACTGACCAATAGCAAGTGAAACACTGCTTATTCACACCAAGATCCAGTAGCTGATACAATTACAATAGCAAATGAAGCACTGCTCAATCCCACCAAGATCCAGTAACTGACCAATAGCAAGTGAAACACTGCTCATTCACACCAAGATCCAGTAACTGACATATTGCAAGTGAAACACTGCTCAATCACATCCAGATCCAGAAGCTGATACATGAACAATAGCAAGTGAAACACTGCTCATTCACACCGATATCCAGTAACTGACCAATAGCAAATGAAACAATCCTCTATCACACTAAGATCCAGTAACTGACCAATAGCAAGTGAAACACTGCTCATTCACACCAAGATCTAGTAACTGACCAATAGCAAATGAAACACTGCTCAATTACACCAAGATTCAGTAACTGACCAATAGCAAGTGAAACACTGCTCAATCAAACCAAGATCCAGTAATTCGCAAATAGCAAGTGAAACACTCCTCAAGCAAACCAAGATCCAGTAACTCACCAATAGCAAGTGAAACACTCCTCAATGAAACCGAGATCCAGTAACTGACCAATAAGCAAGTGAAACAATGCTCATTCACTCAAAGATGCAGTAATTGACCAATAGCAAATGAAACACTGCTCATTCACACCAAGATCCAGTAACTGACCAATAGCAAATAAAATACAATGCTCAATCACATCAAGATCCAGTAACTGACAAATAGCAAGTGAAACACTGCTCATTCACACCAAGATCTAGTAACTGACAATAGCAAATGAAACACTGCTCAATTACACCAAGATTCAGTAACTGACCAATAGCAAGTGAAACACTGCTCAATCAAACCAAGATCCAGTAACTCACCAATAGCAAGTGAAACACTCCTCAATCAAACCAAGATCCAGTAAGTGACCAATAGCAAGTGAAACACTCCTCAATCAAACCAAGATCTAGTAACTGACCAATAAGCAAGTGAAACAATGCTCATTCACACCAAGATGCAGTAATGGACCAATAGCAAATGAAACATTGCTCATTCACACCAAGATCCAGTAACTGACCAATAGCAAGTGAAACACTGCTCAATCACACTAAGATCCAGTAACTGACCAATAGCAAGTGAAACACTGCTCATTCACACCAAGATCTAGTAACTGACCAATAGCAAATGAAACACTGATCAATTACACCAAGATCCAGTAACTGACAAATAACAAGTGAAACACTGCTCAGTCAAACCAAGATCCAGTAACTGACCAATAGCAAATGACACACTGCTCAAGTACACCAAGATGAATAACTGACCAATAGCAAGTGAAACACTGCTTATCCACACCAAGATCCAGTAGCTGATACAATTACAATAGCAAATGAAGCACTGCTCAATCCCACCAAGATCCAGTAACTGACCAATAGCAAGTGAAACACTGCTCATTCACACCAAGATCCAGTAACTGACATATTGCAAGTGAAACACTGCTCAATCACATCCAGATCCAGAAGCTGATACATGAACAATAGCAAGTGAAACACTGCTCATTCACACCGATATCCAGTAACTGACCAATAGCAAATGAAACAATCCTCTATCACACTAAGATCCAGTAACTGACCAATAGCAAGTGAAACACTGCTCATTCACACCAAGATCTAGTAACTGACCAATAGCAAATGAAACACTGCTCAATTACACCAAGATTCAGTAACTGACCAATAGCAAGTGAAACACTGCTCAATCAAACCAAGATCCAGTAATTCACAAATAGCAAGGGAAACACTCCTCAAGCAAACCAAGATCCAGTAACTCACCAATAGCAAGTGAAACACTCCTCAATGAAACCGAGATCCAGTAACTGACCAATAAGCAAGTGAAACAATGCTCATTCACACAAAGATGCAGTAATTGACCAATAGCAAATGAAACACTGCTCATTCACACCAAGATCCAGTAACTGACCAATAGCAAGTGAAATACTGCTCAATCACACTAAAATCCAGTAACTGACAAATAACAAGTGAAACATTGCTCATTCACACAAAGATCTAGTAACTGATCAATAGCAAATGAAACACTACTCAATTACACCAAGATCCAGTAACTGACAAATATCAAGTGAAACAGTGCTCAATCACATCAAGATCCAGCAACTGATACATGAACAATAGGAAGTGAAACACTGCTCATTCAAACCAAGATCGTGATAATGACCAATATGCAAGTGAAACAATGCTCATTCACACCAAGATGCAGTAACTGACCAATAGCAAATAGAAAACAATGCTCAATCACCCTAAGATCCAGTAACTGACAAATAGGAAGTGAAACACTGCTCATTCACACCAAGATCTAGTAACTGACCAATAGCAAATGAAACACTGCTCAATTACACCAAGATTCAGTAACTGACCAATAGCAAGTGAAACACTGCTCAATCAAAGCAAGATCCAGTAACTCACCAATATCAAGTGAAACACTCCTCAATCAAACCAAGATCCAGTAACTGACCAATAAGCAAGTGAAACAATGCTCATTCACACCAAGATGCAGTAATTGACCAATAGCAAATGAAACACTGCTCATTCACACCAAGATCCAGTAACTTACCAATAGCAAATGAAACACTGCTCAATTACACCAAGATCCAGTAACTGACAAATATCAAGTGAAACACTGCTCAGTCAAACCAAGATCCAGTAACTGACCAATAGCAAATGACACAATGCTCAAGTACACCAAGATGAATAACTGACCAATAGCAAGTGAAACACTGCTTATTCACACCAAGATCCAGTAGCTGATACAATTACAATAGCAAATGAAGCACTCCTCAATCCCACCAAGATCCAGTAACTGACCAATAGCAAGTGAAACACTGCTCATTCACACCAAGATCCAGTAACTGACATATTGCAAGTGAAACAGTGCTCAATCAGACCCAGATCCAGCAACTGACACATAAACAATAGCAAGTGAAACACTGCTCATTCACACCAGGATCCAGATACTGACCAATATGCAAGTGAAACAGTGCTCATTTACACCAAAATGAAGTAATTGACCAATAAGCAAGTGAAACAATGCTCATTCACACAAAGATCCAGTAACTTCTCAATAACAAGTGAAACACTGCTCAATCACACCAAGATCCAGTAACTGACAAACAACAAGTGAAAAATTGCTCATTCACACCAAGATCCAGTAACTGACCAATAGCAAATGAAACACTGCTCAATTACACCAAGATCCAGTAACTGACAAATATCAAGTGAAACACTGCTCAATCAAACCAAGATCCAGTAACTGACCAATAGCAAATGAAACACTGCTCAATTACACCAAGATTCAGTAACTGACCAATAGCAAGTAAAACACTCCTCAATCAAACCAAGATCCAGGAACTCACCAATAGCAAGTGAAACACTCCTCAATCAAGCCAAGATCCAGTAACTGACCAATAAGCAAGTGAAACAATGCTCATTCACACAAAGATGCAGTAATTGACCAATAGCAAATGAAACACTGCTCATTCACACCAAGATCCAGTAACTGACCAATAGCAAGTGAAATACTGCTCAATCACACTAAAATCCAGTAACTGACAAATAACAAGTGAAACATTGCTCATTCACACAAAGATCTAGTAACTGATCAATAGCAAATGAAACACTACTCAATTACACCAAGATCCAGTAACTGACAAATATCAAGTGAAACAGTGCTCAATCACATCAAGATCCAGCAACTGATACATGAACAATAGCAAGTGAAACACTGCTCATTCAAACCAAGATCGTGATAATGACCAATATGCAAGTGAAACAATGCTCATTCACACCAAGATGCAGTAACTGACCAATAGCAAATGAAACAATGCTCAATCACCCAAAGATCCAGTAACTGACAAATAGGAAGTGAAACACTGCTCATTCACACCAAGATCTAGTAACTGACCAATAGCAAATGAAACACTGCTCAATTACACCAAGATTCAGTAACTGACCAATAGCAAGTGAAACACTGCTCAATCACACCAAGATCCAGTAACTGACCAATATCAAGTGAAACACTGCTCAATCAAACCAAGATCCAGTAACTGACCAATAGCAAGTGAAACACTGCTCAAATCAAACCAAGATCCAGTAACTGACCAATAAGCAAGTGAAACAATGCTCATTCACACCAAGATCCAGTAATTGACCAATAGCAAATGAAACACTGCTCATTCACACCAAGATCCAGTAACTTACCAATAGCAAATGAAACACTGCTCAATTCACACCAAGATCCAGTAACTGACCAATATCAAGTGAAACACTGCTCAATTCAAACCAAGATCCAGTATGACCAATAGCAAATGAAACAATGCTCAATCACACCAAGATCCAGTAACTGACCAATAGCAAGTGAAACACTGCTCAATCAGACCCATTCACACCAAGATCCAGTAAACTGATTCACACCACAATTACAATAGCAAATGAAACACTCCTCAATCCCACCAAGATCCAGTAACTGACCAATAGCAAGTGAAACACTGCTCATTCACACCAAGATCCAGTAACTGACCAATAGCAAATGAAACACTGCTCATTCACACCAAGATCCAGTAACTGACCAATAGCAAGTGAAACACTGCTCAATCACACCAAGATCCAGTAACTGACCAATAGCAAATGAAACAATGCTCAATCACCCTAAGATCCAGTAACTGACCAATAGCAAGTGAAACACTGCTCATTCACACCAAGATCCAGTAACTGACATATTGCAAGTGAAACAGTGCTCAATCAGACCCAGATCCAGCAACTGACACATAAACAATAGCAAGTGAAACACTGCTCATTCACACCAGGATCCAGATACTGACCAATATGCAAGTGAAACAATGCTCATTTACACCAAGATACAGTAACTGACCAATAAGCAAGTGAAACAATGCTCATTCACACCAATATCCAGTAACTTCTCAATAACAAGTGAAACACTGCTCAATCACACCAAGATCCAGTAACTGACAAACAACAAGTGAAAAATTGTTCATTCACACCAAGATCCAGTAACTGACCAATAGCAAATGAAACACTGCTCAATTACACCAAGATCAATAACTGACAAATATCAAGTGAAACACTGCTCAATCAAACCAAGATCCAGTAACTGACCAATAGCAAATGAAACACTGCTCAATTACACCAAGATTCAGTAACTGACCAATATGCAAGTAAAACACTGCTCAATCAAACCAAGATCCAGGAACTCACCAATAGCAAGTGAAACACTCCTCAATCAAACCAAGATCCAGTAACTGACCAATAAGCAAGTGAAACACTGCTCATTCACACCAAGATGCAGTAATTGACCAATAGCAAATGAAACACTGCTCATTCACACCAAGATCCAGTAACTTACCAATAGCAAGTGAAACACTCCTCAATCAAACCAAGATCCAGTAACTGACCAAAAGCAAGTGAAACACTCCTCAATCAATCCAAGATCCAGTAACTGACCAATAAGCAAGTGAAACAATGCTCATTCACACCAAGATTCAGTAATTGACCAATAGTAAATGAAACACTTCTCATTCACACCAAGATCCAGTAACTTACCAATAGCAAGTGAAACACTGCTCAATCAAACCAAGATCCAGTAACTGACCAATAAGCAAGTGAAACAATGCTCATTCACACCAAGATGCAGTAATTGACCAATAGTAAATGAAACACTTCTCATTCACACCAAGATCCAGTAACTTACTAATAGCAAGTGAAACACTGCTCAAGTACACTCAATAACTGACAAATAGCAACTGAAACACTGCTTATTCACACCAAGATCCAGTAGCTGATACAGTTACAATAGTAAATGAAGCACTGTTCAATCACACCAAGATCTAGTAACTGACCTATAGCAAGTGAAACACTGCTCAATCACACCAAGATCCAGTAACTGACCAATAGCAAGTGAAACACTGCTCATTCACACCAAGATCCAGTAACTGACATATTGCAAGTGAGCAGTGCTCAATCAGACCCAGATCCAGCAACTGATACACGAACAAAAGCAAGTGAAACACTGCTCATTCACACCAAGATCCAGATACTGACCAATATGCAAGTGAAACAATGCTCATTTACACCAAGATACAGTAACTGACCAATAAGTTAGTGAAACAATGCTCATTCACACCAAGATCCAGTAACTTCTCAATAACAAGTGAAACACTGCTCAATCACACCAAGATCCAGTAACTGACAAATAACAAGTGAAAAATTGCTCATTCACACCAAGATCCAGTAACTGACCAATAGCAAATGAAACACTGCTCAATTACACCAAGATCCAGTAACTGACAAATATCAAGTGAAACACTGCTCAATCAAACCAAGATGCAGTAACTGACCAATAGCAAATGAAACACTGCTCAATTACACCAAGATCCAGTAACTCACCAATAGCAAGTGAAACACTGCTCAATCAAACCAAGATCCAGTAACTCACCAATAGCAAGTGAAACACTCCTCAATCAAACCAAGATCCCGTAACTGACCTATAGCAAGTGAAACACTGCTCAATCAAACCAAGATCCAGTAACTGATTAATAGCAAATGAAAAAGTGCTCAAGTACACCAAGATCAATAACTGACCAATAGCAAATGAAACACTGCTTATTCACACCAAGATCCAGTAACCGATACAGTTACAATAGCAAATGAAGCACTGCTCAATCTCACCAAGATCCAGTAACTGACCAATAGCAAGTGAAACACTGCTCAATCACACCAAGATCCAGTAACTGACCAATAGCAAGTGAAACACTGCTCATTCACACCAAGATCAAGTAACTGACATATTGCAAGTGAAACAGTGTTGAATCAGATCCAGATCCAGCAACTGATACATGAACAATAGCAAGTGAAACACTGCTCATTCACACCAAAATCCAATAACTGACCAAAAGCAAGTGAAACACTGCTCAATCACTCCGAGTTCCAGTAACTGATCAATAGCAAATGAAGCACAGCTCAATCACACCAAGATCTAGTAACTGACCAATAGCAAGTGGAACACTGCTCAATCACACCAAGATCCAGTAACTGACCAATAGCAAGTGAAACACTGCTCATTCACACCAAGATCCAGTAACTGACATATTGCAAGTGAAACAGTGCTCAATCAGACCCATATCCAGCAACTGATACATGAACAATAGCAAGTGAAACACTGCTCATTCACACCAAGATCCAGATACTGACAAATATGCAAGTGAAACAGTGTTCATTCACACCAAGATCCAGTAACTGACCAATAAGCAAGTGAAACAATGCTCATTCATACCAAGATGCAGTAATTGACCAATAGCAAATGAAACAATGCTCATTCAGACCAAGATCCAGTAACTTACCAATAGCAAGTGAAACACTGCTCAATCACACTAAGATCCAGTAACTGAAAAATAACAAGTGAAACATTGCTCAATCACACCAAAATCTAGTAACTGACCAATAGCAAATGAAACACAGCTCAATTACACCAAGATGCAGTAACTGACAAATATCAAGTGAAACACTGCTCAATGAAACCAAGATCCAGTAACTGACATATTGCAAGTGAAACACTGCTCAATCACATCCAGATCCAGAAACTGATACATGAACAATAGCAAGTTAAACACTGCTCATTCACACCAAGATCCAGATACTGACCAATATGCAAGTGAAACAATGCTCATTCACACCAAGATCCAGTAACTGATCAATAGCAAATGAAACAATCCTCTATCACACTAAGATCCAGTAACTGACAAATAGGAAGTGAAACACTGCTCATTCACACCAAGATCTAGTAACTGACCAATAGAAAATGAAACACTGCTCAATTACACCAAGATTCAGTAACTGACAAATAGCAAATGAAACACTGCTCAATCAAACCAAGATCCAGTAACTGACCAATAGCAAGTGAAACACTCCTCAATCAAACCAAGATCCAGTAACTGACCAATAAGCAAGTGAAACAATGCTCATTCACAACAAGATGCAGTAATTGACCAATAGCAAGTGAAACACTGCTCAATCACACTAAGATCCAGTAACTTACCAATAGCAAGTGAAACACTGCTCAATCACACTAAGATCCAGTAACTGACCAATGGCAAATGAAACACTGCTTTTTCACACCAAGATCCAGTAGCTGATACAGTTACAATAGCAAATAAACCACTGCTCAATCACACCAAGATCCAGTAACTGACCTATAGCAAGTGAAACACTGCTCAATCACACCAAGATCCAGTAACTGAACAATAGCAAGTGAAACACTGCTCATTCACACCAAGATCCAGTAACTGACATATTGCAAGTGAAACACTGCTTAATCACATCCAGATCCAGTAACTGACACATGAACAATAGCAAGTGAAACACTGCTCATTCACACCAAGATACAGTAACTGACCAATAAGCAAGTGAAACAATGCTCATTCACACCAAAATGAAGTAATTGACCAATAGCAAATGAAACACTGCTCATTCACACCAAGATCCAGTAACTTACCAATAGCAAGTGAAACACTGCTCAATCACACTAAGATCCAGTAACTGAAAAATAACAAGTGAAACATTGCTCAATCACACCAAGATCTAGTAACTGACCAATAGCAAATGAAACACTGCTCAATTACACCAAGATCCAGTAACTGACAAATATCAAGTGAAACACTGCTCAATCAAACCAAGATCAATAACTGACCAATAGCAAATGAAACACTGCTTATTCACACCAAGATCCAGTAGCTGATACAAATACAATAGCAAATGAAGCACTGCTCAATCCCACCAAGATCCAGTAACTGACCAATAGCAAGTGAAACACTGCTCATTCACACCAACATCCAGTAACTGACGAATAGCAAATGAAACAATGCTCAATCACCCTAAGATCCAGTAACTGACCAATAGCAAGTGAAACACTGCTCATTCACACCAGGATCCAGTAAATGACATATTGCAAGTGAAACACTGCTCAATCACATCAAGATCCAGCAACTGATACATGAACAATAGCAAGTGAAACACTGCTCATTCAAACCAAGATCTAGTAACTGACCAATAGCAAATGAAACACTGCTTAATTACACCAAGATTCAGTAACTGACCAATAGCAAGTGAAACACTGCTAAATCAAACCAAGATCCAGTAACTCACCAATAGCAAGTGAAACACTCCTCAATCAAACCAAGATTCAGTAACTGACCAATAGCAAGTGAAACACTGCTCATTCACACCAAGATCTAGTAACTCACCAATAGCAGGTGAAACACTGTTCAATCAAACCAAGATCCAGTAACTGACCAATAGCAAATGAAACACTGCTCAAGTACACCAAGATCAATAACTGACCAATAGCAAATGAAACAACGCTTATTCACACCAAGATCCAGTAACCGATACAGTTACAATAGCAAATGAAGCACTGCTCAATCACACCAAGATCCAGTAACTGACCAATAGCAAGTGAAACACTGCTCAATCACACCAAGATCCAGTAACTGACCAATAGCAAATGAAACACTGCTCAATCACACCAAGATCCAGTAACTGACCAATAGCAAACACTGCTCATTCAACTCCAGAACTGACATATGCAAGTGAAACACTGCTCAATCACATCCAGATCCAGCAACTGATACATGAAGAATAGCAAGTGAAACACTGCTCATTCACACCAAGATTCAGTAACTGACCAATAGCAAGTGAAACACTGCTCATTCACACCAAGATCCAGTAACTGACCAATAGCAAGTGAAACACTGCTCAATCACACCAAGATCCAGTAACTGACCAATAGCAAGTGAAACACTGCTCAATCAAACCAAGATCCAGTAACTGACCAATAGCAAGTGAAACACTGCTCATTCACACCAAGATCCAGTAACTGACCAATAGCAGGTGAAACACTGCTCAATCAAACCAAGATCCAGTAACTGACCAATAGCAAATGAAACACTGCTCAATTACACCAAGATCAAGTAACTGACCAATAGCAAATAAAACACTGCTCATTCACACCAAGATCCAGTAACTCACCAATAGCAATAGTGAAACACTGCTCAATCACACCAAGATCCAGTAACTGACCAATAGCAAGTGAAACACTGCTCAATTCACACCAAGATCCAGTAACTGACCAATAGCAAGTGAAACACTGCTCATTCACACCAAGATCCAGTAACTGACCAATAGCAAGTGAAACACTGCTCAATCAAACCAAGATCCAGTAACTGACCAATAGCAAGTGAAACACTGCTCATTCACACCAAGATCAGTAACTGACCAATAGCAAGTGAAACACTGCTCATTCACACCAAGATCCAGTAACTGACCAATAGCAAGTGAAACACTGCTCATTCACACCAAGATCCAGTAACTGACCAATAGCAAATGAAACACTGCTCATTCACACCAAGATCCAGTAACTGACCAATAGCAAGTGAAACACTGCTCAATCACACCAAGATCCAGTAACTGACCAATAGCAAGTGAAACACTGCTCAATCACACCAAGATCCAGTAACTGACCAATAGCAAGTGAAACAATGCTCATTCACACTAAGATCAGTAATTGACCAATAGTAAATGAAACACTGCTCATTCACACCAAGATCCAGTAACTGACCAATAGCAAGTGAAACACTGCTCAATCACACCAAGATCCAGTAACTGACCAATACAATAGCAAATGAAACACTGCTCAATCACACAAGATGAAACACTGCTCAATCACACCAAGATCCAGTAACTGACCAATAGCAAGTGAAACACTGCTCATTCACACCAAGATCCAGTAACTGACCAATAGCAAGTGAAACACTGCTCAATCACACCAAGATCCAGTAACTGACCAATAGCAAGAAATGAAACACTGCTCAATCACACCAAGATCAGTAACTGACCAATAGCAAATGAAACACTGCTCAATCACACCAAGATCCAGTAACTGATACAGTTACAATAGCAAATGAAACACTGCTCATTCACACCAAGATCCAGTAACTGACCAATAGCAAGTGAAACACTGCTCAATCACACCAAGATCCAGTAACTGACCAATAGCAAGTGAAACACTGCTCATTCACACCAAGATCCAGTAACTGACATAATAGCAAGTGAAACACTGCTCAATCACACCCAAGATCCAGTAACTGACCAATAACAAGTGAAACACTGCTCATTCACACCAAGATCCAGTAACTGACCAATAGCAAATGAAACACTGCTCAATTACACCAAGATCCAGTAACTGACCAATAGCAAGTGAAACACTGCTCAATCAAACCAAGATCCAGTAACTGACCAATAGCAAGTGAAACACTGCTCAATCACACCAAGATCCAGTAACTGACCAATAGCAAATGAAACACTGCTCAATCACACCAAGATCAAGTAACTGACCAATAGCAAGTGAAACACTGCTCAATCACACCAAGATCCAGTAACTGACCAATAGCAAATGAAACACTGCTCAATCACACCAAGATCCAGTAACTGACCAATAGCAAATGAAACACTGCAATCACACCAAGATCCAGTAACTGACCAATAGCAAATGAAACACTGCTCAATCACACCAAGATCCAGTAACTGATTAATAGCAAGTGAAACACTGCTCAATCACACCAAGATCAGTAACTGACCAATAGCAAGTGAAACACTGCTCATTCACACCAAGATCCAGTAACTGATACATGAACAATAGCAAATGAAACACTGCTCATTCACACCAAGATCCAGTAACTGACCAATAGCAAGTGAAACACTGCTCAATCACACCAAGATCCAGTAACTGACCAATAGCAAGTGAAACACTGCTCATTCACACCAAGATCCAGTAACTGACATATAGCAAGTGAAACACTGCTCAATCACACCCAGATCCAGAACTGATAACTGACCAATAGCAAGTGAAACACTGCTCATTCACACCAAGATCCAGTAACTGACCAATAGCAAGTGAAACACTGCTCATTCACACCAAGATCCAGTAACTGACCAATAGCAAATGAAACACTGCTCATTCACACACCAAGATCAGTAACTGACCAATAGCAAATGAAACACTGCTCATTCACACCAAGATCCAGTAACTGATACAATAGCAAGTGAAACACTGCTCAATCACACCAAGATCCAGTAACTGACCAATAGCAAGTGAAACACTGCTCAATCACACCAAGATCCAGTAACTGACCAATAGCAAATGAAACACTGCTCAATCACACCAAGATCCAGTAACTGACAAATATCAAAGTGAAACACTGCTCATTCACACCAAGATCCAGTAACTGACCAATAGCAAGTGAAACACTGCTCATTCACACCAAGATCCAGTAACTGACCAATAGCAAGTGAAACACTGCTCAATCACACCAAGATCCAGTAACTGACCAATAGAAATGAAACACTGCTCAATCACACCAAGATCAGTAACTGACCAATAGCAAATGAAACACTGCTCAATCACACCAAGATCCAGTAACTGACCAATAGCAAGTGAAACAATGCTCAATCACACCAAGATCCAGTAACTGACCAATAGCAAGTGAAACACTGCTCAATCACATCAAGATCACCAAGATCCAGTAACTGACCAATGATACAATAGCAAGTGAAACACTGCTCAATCACACCAAGATCCAGTAACTGACCAATAGCAAGTGAAACACTGCTCATTCACACCAAGATCAGTAACTGACCAATAGCAAATGAAACACTGCTCAATCACACCAAGATCCAGTAACTGACCAATAGCAAATGAAACACTGCTCAATCACACCAAGATCCAGTAACTGACCAATAGCAAATGAAAAACACTGCTCAATCACACCAAGATCCAGCAGTAACTGACCAATAGCAAATGAAACACTGCTCAATCACACCAAGATCCAGTAACTGACCAATAGCAAGTGAAACACTGCTCAATCACACCAAGATCCAGTAACTGACCAATAGCAAGTGAAACAATGCTCAATCACACCAAGATCCAGTAACTGACCAATAGCAAGTGAAACACTGCTCAATTCACACCAAGATCAGTAACTGACCAATAGCAAGTGAAACACTGCTCAATCACACCAAGATCAGTAACTGACCAATAGCAAGTGAAACACTGCTCAATCACACCAAGATCAGTAACTGACAAATATAGCAAGTGAAACACTGCTCAATCACACCAAGATCCAGTAACTGACCAATAGCAAATGAAACACTGCTCAATTACACCAAGATTCAGTAACTGACCAATAGCAAGTGAAACACTGCTCAATCAAACCAAGATCCAGTAACTCACCAATAGCAAGTGAAACACTCCTCAATCAAACCAAGATCCAGTAACTGACCAATAAGCAAGTGAAACATTGCTCATTCACACCAAGATGCAGTAATTGACCAATAGCAAATGAAACACTGCTCATTCACACCAAGATCCAGTAACTTACCAATAGCAAGTGAAACACTCCTCAATCAAACCAAGATCCAGTAACTGACCAAAAGCAAGTGAAACACTGCTCAAGTCAATCCAAGATCCAGTAACTGACCAATAGCAAATGAAACACTGCTCATTCACACCAAGATCATCCAATAGCAAGTGAAACACTGCTCATTCACACCAAGATCCAGTATGAGCAAATGAAACACTGCTCAATCACACCAAGATCCAGTAACTGACCAATAGCAAGTGAAACACTGCTCAATCACACCAAGATCCAGTAACTGACCAATACCAAGTGAAACACTGCTCATTCACACCAAGATCCAGTAACTGACATATTGCAAGTGAAACAGTGCTCAATCAGATCCAGATCCAGCAACTGATACACAGAACAATAGCAAGTGAAACACTGCTCATTCACACCAAGATCCAGATACTGACCAATATGCAAAAACAATGCTCATTCACACCAAGATCCAGTAACTGACCAATAGCAAGTGAAACACTGCTCAATCACACCAAGATCCAGTAACTGACCAATAGCAAGTGAAACACTGCTCAATCACAACCAAGATCCAGTAACTGACCAATAGCAAGTGAAACACTGCTCAATCACACCAAGATCCAGTAACTGACCAATAGCAAGTGAAACACTGCTCAATCACACCAAGATCCAGTAACTGACCAATAGCAAGTGAAACACTGCTCAATCACACCAAGATCCAGTAACTGACCAATAGCAAATGAAACACTGCTCAATCACACCAAGATCCAGTAACTGATCATGAACAATAGCAAGTGAAACACTGCTCAATTCACACCAAGATCAGTAACTGACCAATAGCAAATGAAACACTGCTCATTCACACCAAGATCCAGTAACTGACCAATATAGCAAATGAAACACTGCTCAATCACACCAAGATCCAGTAACTGACCAATAGCAAGTGAAACACTGCTCAATCACACCAAGATCCAGTAACTGACCAATAGCAAGTGAAACACTGCTCATTCACACCAAGATCCAGTAACTGACCAATAGCAAAGTGAAACACTGCTCAATCAGACCAAGATCCAGTAACTGACACATGAGCAATGAAACAAATCACAAGATCCAGTAACTGATAATGAACTAGCAAGTGAAACACTGCTCATTCACACCAAGATCCAGATACTGACCAATATGCAAGTGAAACAATGCTCAATCACACCAAGATCCAGTAACTGACCAATAGCAAGTGAAACAATGCTCAATCACACCAAGATCCAGTAACTGACCAACAGCAAATGAAACACTGCTCAATCACACCAAGATCCAGTAACTGACCAATAAGCAAGTGAAACACTGCTCAATCACACCAAGATCCAGTAACTGACCAATAGCAAGTGAAACACTGCTCAATCACACCAAGATCCAGTAACTGACAAATAAGCAAGTGAAACATGCTCATTCACACAAGATCCAGTAACTGACCAATAGAAAATGAAACACTGCTCATTCACACCAAAGATCAGTAACTTACTAATAGCAATAG
Source organism: Haliotis rubra (assembly GCF_003918875.1). Classification (NCBI taxonomy): domain Eukaryota; kingdom Metazoa; phylum Mollusca; class Gastropoda; order Lepetellida; family Haliotidae; genus Haliotis; species Haliotis rubra. Next base: position 15,985 of record NW_025765153.1, on the reverse strand, counting down.
TGAAACACTGCTCAATCCACCAAGATCCAGTAACTGACAAATAGCAAGTGAAACACTGCTCAATCACACCAAGATCCAGTAACTGACAGTTACACAAGTGAAACACTGCTCAATCAATACCAAGATCCAGTAACTGATACATGATTAGCAAATGAAACACTGCTCAATCACACCAAGATCCAGTAACTGACCAATAGCAAGTGAAACACTGCTCATTCACACCAAGATCCAGTAACTGACAATAGCAAGTGAGCACACTGCTCAATCAATCACCAAGATCCAGTAACTGACCAATAGCAAGTGAAACACTGCTCATTCACACCAAGATCCAGATACTGACAAATATGCAAGTGAAACAGTGTTCATTCACACCAAGATCCAGTAACTGACCAATAAGCAAGTGAAACAATGCTCATTCATACCAAGATGCAGTAATTGACCAATAGCAAATGAAACAATGCTCATTCACACCAAGATCCAGTAACTTACCAATAGCAAGTGAAACACTGCTCAATCACACTAAGATCCAGTAACTGAAAAATAACAAGTGAAACATTGCTCAATCACACCAAGATCTAGTAACTGACCAATAGCAAATGAAACACTGCTCAATTACACCAAGATCCAGTAACTGACAAATAGCAAGTGAAACACTGCTCAATCAAACCAAGATCCAGTAACTGACATATTGCAAGTGAAACACTGCTCAATCACACCAAGATCCAGTAACTGACCAATAGCAAGTGAAACACTGCTCATTCACACCAAGATCAAGTAACTGACATATTGCAAGTGAAACAGTGCTCAATCAGATCCTGATCCAGCAACTGATACATGAGCAATAGCAAGTGAAACACTGCTCATTCACACCAAGATCAATAACTGACCAATAGCAAATGAAACACTGCTCAATTACACCAAGATTCAGTAACTGACCAATAGCAAGTGAAACACTGCTCAATCAAACCAAGATCCAGTAACTCACCAATAGCAAGTGAAACACTCCTCAATCAAACCAAGATTCAGTAACTGACCAATAGCAAGTGAAACACTGCTCAATCACACCAAGATCCAGTAACTGACCAATAGCAAGTGAAACACTGCTCAATCACACCAAGATCCAGTAACTGACCAATATGGCAAGTGAAACACTGCTCAATCACACCAAGATCAGTAACTGACCAATGAAACACTGCTCAATCACACCAAGATCAACAATAACTGACCAATAGCAAATGAAACACTGCTCAATCACACCCAAGATCAAGTAACCGACCAAATAGCAAATGAAACACTGCTCAATCACACCAAGATCCAGTAACTGATACAATAGCAAATGAAGCACTGCTCAATCACACCAAGATCCAGTAACTGACCAATAGCAAATGAAACACTGCTCAATCACACCAAGATCCAGTAACTGACCAATAGCAAATGAAACACTGCTCATTCACACCAAGATCCAGTAACCGACATATTAGCAAGTGAAACACTGCTCAATCACACCAAGATCAAGTAACTGATACATGAGCAATAGCAAGTGAAACACTGCTCATTCACACCAAGATCAGATACTGACCAATAGCAAATGAAACACTGCTCAATCACACCAAGATCCAGTAACTGACCAATAGCAAAATGTGAAACACTGCTCAATCACACCAAGATCCAGTAACTGACCAATAGCAAGTGAAACACTGCTCATTCACACCAAGATCCAGTAACTGACCAATAACAAATGAAACATTGCTCATACACCAAGATCCAGTAATTGACCAATAGCAAATGAAACACTGCTCATTCACACCAAGATCCAGTAACTTCTACCAATAGCAAGTGAAACACATGCCAATCAAGTGAAATAACAAAATTGAAACACTGCTCAATCAAACCAAGATCTAGTAACTGACCAATAGCAAGTGAAACACTGCTCAATCACACCAAGATCCAGTAACTGACCAATAGCAAGTGAAACACTGCTCAATCACACCAAGATCCAGTAACTGACCAATATTGCAAGTGAAACACTGCTCAATCACACCAAGATCCAGCAACTGATCACATGTAACAAATAGCAAGTGAAACACTGCTCATTCACACCAAGATCCAGTAACTGACCAATATAGCAAGTGAAACACTGCCTCATTCACACCCTCAAGATCCAGTAACTGACCAATAGCAAATGAAAACTGCTCAATCACACCAAGATCCAGTAACTGACCAATAGCAAGTGAAACACTGCTCATTCACACCAAGATCCAGTAACTTGACCAACACCCAATGATAGAAACCATGAAAGCACTGCTCAATCACACCAAGATCCAGTAAGTGACCAATAGCAAGTGAAACACAGCTCAATCACACCAAGATCCAGTAACTTGACAAATAGCAAGTGAAACACTGCTCATTCACACCAAGATCCAGTAACTGACCAATGCAAGCGAAACACTGCTCAATCACACCCAGATCCAGCAAACTGAACATGACCAATAGCAAGTGAAACACTGCTCAAATCACACCAAGATCCAGTAACTGACCAATACAATGCAAGCACTGCTCAAACCAAGATCCAGTAACTGACCAATAGCAAGTGAAACACTGCTCAATCACACCAAGATCCAGTAACTGACCAATAGCAAAATGAAACAATGCTCAATCACACCAAGATCCAGTAATTGACCAATAGCAAGTGAAACACTGCTCAATCAAACCAAGATCCAGTAACTGACCAATAGCAAAATGAAACACTGCTCAATCACACCAAGATCAGTAACTGACCAATAGCAAGTGAAACACTGCTCAATCACACCAAGATCCAGTAACTGACCAATAGCAAGTGAAACACTGCTCATTCACACCAAGATCCAGTAACTGACATATAGCAAGTGAAACACTGCTCAATCACATCCAGAACTCCAGCAAATGAAACACTGCTTATCACACCAAGATCAGAACACCAACCAATAGCAAATGAAACACTGCTCAATCAATACCAAGATAGTAACTGGACCAATAGCAAGTGAAACACTGCTCATTCACACCAAGATCCAGTAACTGACCAATAGCAAGTGAAACACTGCTCAATCACACTAAGATCCAGTAACTGACCAATAGCAAGTGAAACACTGCTCAATCACACCAAGATCAGTAACTGACCAATAGCAAGTGAAACACTGCTCAATCACACCAAGATCCAGTAACTGACCAATAGCAAAGTGAAACACTGCTCAATCACACCAAGATCCAGTAACTGACCAATAGCAAAATGAAACACTGCTCATTCACACCAAGATCAAGTAACTGGACACCAATAGCAGTGAAACACTGCTCAATCACATCAAGATCCAGTATACATGACCAATAGCAACGTGAAACACTGCTCATTCATACCAAGATCAATAACTGACCAATAGCAAATGAAACACTGCTCAATCACACCAAGATTCAGTAACTGACCAATAGCAAGTGAAACACTGCTCAATCAATACAAGATCCAGTAACTGACCAATAGCAAGTGAAACACTGCTCAATCATTCAACCAAGATCCAGTAACTGACCAATAGCAAGTGAAACACTGCTCATTCACATCAAGACCAGTAACTGATAGTAGTGAAACACTGAATCACACCAAGATCCAGTAAGTGAAACAAGCAAGTGAACACTGCTCAATCACACCAAGATCCAGTAACTGACCAATAAGCAAGTGAAACACTGCTCAATCACACCAAGATCCAGTAACTGACAATAGCAAGTGAAACACTGCTCAATCACACCAAGATCCAGTAACTGACCAATAGCAAATGAAACACTGCTCAATCACACCAAGATCCAGTAACTGACCAATAGCAAATGAAACACTGCTCAATCACACCAAGATCCAGTAACTGACCAATAGCAAATGAAACACTGCTCAATCACACCAAGATCCAGTAACTGACTAACAGCCAATGAAACACTGCTCAATCAAACCAAGATCAAGTAACTGACCAATAGCAAGTGAAACACTGCTCAATTCACACCATCCAGTAACTGACCAATAATAGCAAGTGAAACACTGCTCATTCACACCGATACAGTTGACCAATAGCAAATGAAGCACTGCTCAATCACACCAAGATCCAGTAACTGACCAATAGCAAGTGAAACACTGCTCAATCACACCAAGATCCAGTAACTGACCAATAGCAAGTGAAACACTGCTCATTCACACCAAGATCAAGTAACTGACCAATAGCAAGTGAAACAGTGCTCAATCAGACCAAGATCCAGTAACTGAGACATGAGCAATAGCAAGTGAAACACTGCTCAATCACACCAAGATCCAGTAACTGACCAATAGCAAATGAAACACTGCTCAATTACACCAAGATCCAGTAACTGACCAATAGCAAGTGAAACACTGCTCAATCAAAACAAGATCCAGTAACTGACCAATAGCAAGTGAAACACTGCTCATTCACACCAAGATCCAGTAACTGACCAATAGCAAGTGAAACACTGCTCAATCACACCAAGATCCAGTAACTGACCAATAGCAAATGAAACACTGCTCAATCACACCAAGATCCAATAACTGACCAATAGCAAACAAACACTGCTCATTCACACCAAGATCCAGTAACTGATACAGTTACAATAGCAAATGAAACACTGCTCAATCACACCAAGATCCAGTAACTGACCAATAGCAAGCAAAAACACTGCTCATTCACCACAAGATCCAGTAACTGACCAATAGCAAATGAAACACTGCTCAATCACACCAAGATCCAGTAACTGACCAATAGCAAATGAAACACTGCTCAATCACACCAAGATCCAGTAACTGACCAATAGCAAGTGAAACACTGCTCAATCAAACCAAGATCCAGTAACTGACCAATAAGCAAGTGAAACACTGCTCATTCACACCAAGATGCAGTAACTGACCAATAGCAAATGAAACACTGCTCATTCACACCAAGATCCAGTAACTGACCAATAGCAAGTGAAACACTGCTCAATCACACCAAGATCCAGTAACTGACCAATAGCAAATGAAACACTGCTCAATCACACCAAGATCCAGTAACTGACCAATAAGCAAATGAAACACTGCTCAATCACACCAAGATCCAGTAACTGACCAATAGCAAATGAAACACTGCTCAATCACACCAAGATCCAGTAACTGACAAATAGCAAGTGAAACACTGCTCAATCACACCAAGATCCAGTAACTGACCAATAAAGTGAAACACTGAACACCAAGATCCAGCTCACTGCTCATTCACACCAAGATCCAGTAACTGACCAATAGCAAATGAAACACTGCTCAATCACACCAAGATCCAGTAACTGACCAATAGCAAATGAAACACTGCTCAATCACACCAAGATCCAGTAACTGACCAATAGTAAATGAAACACTGCTCAATCACACCAAGATCCAGTAACTGACCAATAGCAAGTGAAACACTGAAACACATGCTCTGAATCAAGTGAAACACTGCTCAATCAAAGATCCAGTAACTGACCAATAGCAAGTGAAACAATGCTCAATCAAACCAAGATCCAGTAACTGACCAATAGCAAGTGAAACACTGCTCAATCACACCAAGATCCAGTAACTGACCAATAGCAAATGAAACACTGCTCAATTCACACCAAGATCCAGTAACTGACCAATAGCAAGTGAAACACTGCTCAATCACACCAAGATCCAGTAACTCCGACCAATAGCAAGTGAAACACTGCTCAATTCACACCAAGATCCAGTAACTGACAATAGCAAGGTGAAACACTGCTCAATCACACCAAGATCCAGTAACCATGACCAATAGCAAATGAAACACTGCTCAATCACACCAAGATCCAGTAACTGACCAATAGCAAATGAAACACTGCTCAATCACACCAAGATCCAGTAACTGACCAATAGCAAATGAAACACTGCTCAATCACACCAAGATCCAGTAACTGACCAATAGCAAGTGAAACACTGCTCAATCACACCAAGATCCAGTAACTGACCAATAGCAAGTGAAACACTGCTCATTCACACCAAGATCCAGTAACTGACAATATTGCAAGTGAAACACTGCTCAATCACATCCAAGATCCAGCAACTGATACATGAACAATAGCAAATGAAACACTGCTCATTCACACCAAGATCCAGTAACTGACCAATAGCAAGTGAAACACTGCTCAATCACACCAAGATCCAGTAACTGACCAATAGCAAGTGAAACACTGCTCATTCACACCAAGATCCAGTAACTGACCAATAGCAAATGAAACACTGCTCAATCACACCAAGATCCAGTAACTGACCAATAGCAAGTGAAACACTGCTCAATCACACCAAGATCCAGTAACTGACCAATAGCAAATGAAACACAATCACACAAGATCCAGAAACCAATAGCAAATGAAACACTGCTCAATCACACCAAGATCCAGTAACTGACCAATAGCAAATGAAACACTGCTCAATCACACCAAGATCCAGTAACTGACCAATAGCAAGTGAAACACTGCTCAATCACACCAAGATCCAGTAACTGACCAATAGCAAGTGAAACACTGCTCAATCACACCAAGATCCAGTAACTGACCAATAGCAAATGAAACACTGCTCAATCACACCAAGATCCAGTAACTGACCAATAGCAAGTGAAACACTGCTCATTCACACCAAGATCCAGTAACTGACCAATAGCAAAATGAAACACTGCTCAATCACACCAAGATCCAGTAACTGACCAATAGCAAATGAAACACTGCTCAATCACACCAAGATCCAGTAACTGACCAATAGCAATGAAAACACTGCTCAATCACACCAAGATCCAGTAACTGACCAATAGCAAATTGAAACACTGCTCAATCACACCAAGATCCAGTAACTGACCAATAGCAAATGAAACACTGCTCAATCACACCAAGATCCAGTAACTGACCAATAGCAAGTGAAACACTGCTCAATCAAACCAAGATCCAGTAACTGACCAATAGCAAGTGAAACACTGCTCAAGTCACACCAAGATCAGTAACTGACCAATAGCAAATGAAACACTGCTTCAATCACACCAAGATCCAGTATACCGATACAGTGACCAATAGCAAATGAAACACTGCTCAATCACACCAAGATCCAGTAACTGACCAATAGCAAGTGAAACACTGCTCAATCACACCAAGATCCAGTAACTTACCAATAGCAAGTGAAACACTGCTCAATCACACCAAGATCCAGTAACTGACCAATAGCAAGTGAAACAGTGCTCAATCAGACCAAGATCCAGCAACTGATACATGAACAATAGCAAGTGAAACACTGCTCATTCACACCAAGATCCAGATACTGACCAATATGCAAGTGAAACACTGCTCAATCACACCAAGATCCAGTAACTGACCAATAGCAAATGAAACACTGCTCAATCACACCAAGATCCAGTAACTGACCAATAGCAAGTGAAACACTGCTCATTCACACCAAGATCCAGTAACTGACCAATAGCAAAAGTGAAACACTGCTCAATCACACCAAGATCCAGTAACTGACCAATAGCAAGTGAAACACTGCTCAATCACACCAAGATCCAGTAACTGACCAATAGCAAGTGAAACACTGCTCAATCACACCAAGATCCAGTAACTGACCAATAGCAAATGTGAAACACTGCTCAATTCACACCAAGATCCAGTAACTGACCAATAGCAAATGAAAACACTGCTCAATCACACCAAGATCCAGTAACTGACCAATAGCAAGTGAAACACTGCTCAATCACACCAAGATCCAGTAACTGACCAATAGCAAGCGAAACACTGCTCAATCACACCAAGATCCAGTAACTGACCAATAGCAAGTGAAACACTGCTCAATCACACCAAGATCCAGTAACTGACCAATACAAATGAAACACTGCTCAAATAGATCAAACGAAACACTGCTCATTCACACCAAGATCCAGTAACTGACCAATAGCAAATGAAACACTGCTCAATCACACCAAGATCCAGTAATTGACCAATAGCAAGTGAAACACTGCTCAACTTCACACCAAGATCCAGTAACTGACCAATAGCAAATGAAACACTGCTCAATCACACCAAGATCCAGTAACTGATGCTCAATCACACCAAGATCCAGTAACTGACCAATAGCAAGTGAAACACTGCTCATTCACACCAAGATCCAGTAACTGACATATTGCAAGTGAAACACTGCTCAATCACATCCAGATCCAGCAACTGATACATGAACAATAGCAAGTGAAACACTGCTCATTCACACCAAGATCCAGTAACTGACCAATAGCAAATGAAACACTGCTCAATTACACCAAGATCCAGTAACTGACCAATAATAAATGAAACACTGCTCATTCACACCAAGATCCAGTAACTGACCAATAGCAAGTGAAACACTGCTCAATTCACACCAAGATCCAGTAACTGACCAATAGCAAATGAAACACTGCTCAATCACACCAAGATCCAGTAACTGACATATAGCAAGTGAAACACTGCTCAATCAAACCAAGATCCAGTAACTGACCAATAGCAAGTGAAACACTCCTCATTCAAACCAAGATCCAGTAACTGACCAATAGCAAGTGAAACACTGCTCATTCACACCAAGATCCAGTAATTGATCAATAGCAAGTGAAACACTGCTCAATCACACCAAGATCCAGTAACTGACCAATAGCAAATGAAACACTGCTCAATCAACCAAGATCCAGTAACTGACAAATAGCAAGTGAAACACTGCTCATTCACACCAAGATCCAGTAATCAACTGACCAATAGCAAATGAAACACTGCTCAATCACACCAAGATCCAGTAACTGACCAATAGCAAGTGAAACACTGCTCAATCACACCAAGATCCAGTAACTGACCAATAGCAAGTGAAAACACTGCTCAATCACACCAAGATCCAGTAATTGACCAATAGCAAATGAAACACTGCTCAATCAGACCAAGATCCAGTAACTGACCAATAGCAAGTGAAACACTGCTCATTCACACCAAGATCCAGTAACTGACCAATAGCAAGTGAAACACTGCTCATTCACACCAAGATCCAGTAACTGACCAATAGCAAGTGAAACACTGCTCAATCACACCAAGATCCAGTAACTGACCAATAGCAAGTGAAAATCACTGTAACTTCAATCAATAGCAAATGATCCTCACACTAAGATCCAGTAACTGACCAATAGCAAGTGAAACACTGCTCATTCAAACCAAGATCCAGTAACTGACCAATAGCAAGTGAAACACTGATCAATAGCACCAAGATACAGTAATCTGACCAATAGCAAATGAAACACTGCTCACACACCAAGATCCAGTAACTGACCAATAGCAATGAAACACTGCTCAATCACACCAAGATCCAGTAACTGACCAATAGCAAATGAAACACCGCTCAATCACACTAAGATCCAGTAACTGACCAATAGCAAGTGAAACACTGCTCATTCACACCAAGATCCAGTAACTGACATATTGCAAGTGAAACACTGCTCAATCACATCCAGATCCAGCAACTGATACATGAACAATAGCAAGTGAAACACTGCTCATTCACACCAAGATCCAGTAACTGACCAATAATAGCAAATGAAACACTGCTCAATCACACCAAGATCCAGTAACTGACCAATAGCAAGTGAAACACTGCTCAATCACACCAAGATCCAGTAACTGACCAATAGCAAGTGAAACACTGCTCAATCAAACCAAGATCCAGTAACTGACCAATAGCAAGTGAAACACTGCTCAATTCACACCAAGATCCTCAAGCGAAACACAGCTCAATCCAAAAATGAAACACTGCTCAATCATCCAGATCCAGTAACTGACCAATAGCAAGTGAAACAATGCTCAATCACACCAAGATCTAGAACTGACCAATAGCAAGTGAAACACTGCTCATTCACACCAAAATCCAGTAATTGATAGCAAATGAAACACTGCTCATTCACACCAAGATCCAGTAACTTACCAATAGCAAGTGAAACACTGCTCAATCAATACCAAGATCCAGTAACTGACCAATAGCAAGTGAAACACTGCTCATTCACACCAAGATCCAGTAACTGACCAATAGCAAGTGAAACACTGCTCAATCACACCAAGATCCAGTAACTGACCAATAGCAAATGAAACACTGCTCAATCACACCAAGATCCAGTAACTTCACCAATAGCAAGTGAAACACTGCTCAATCACACCAAGATCCAGTAACTGACCAATAGCAAATGAAACACTGCTCAATCACACCAAGATCCAGTAACTGACCAATAGCAAATGAAACACTGCTTTATTCACACTAAGATCCAGTAACTGACAGTTAATAGCAAATGAAACACTGCTCAATCACACCAAGATCCAGTAACTGACCAATAGCAAAATGAAACACTGCTCATTCACACCAAGATCCAGTAACTGATCAATAGCAAATGAAACACTGACAATCACACCAAGATCCAGTAACTGACCAATAGCAAGTGAAACACTGCTCAATCACACCAAGATCCAGTAACTGACCAATAGCAAAGTGAAACACTGCTCATTCACACCAAGATCCAGTAACTGACCAATAGCAAGTGAAACACTGCTCAATCACACCAAGATCCAGTAACTGACCAATAGCAAGTGAAACACTGCTCAATCACACCAAGATCCAGTAACTGAAATAGCAAGTGAAACACTGCTCAATCACACCAAGATCCAGTAACTGACCAATAATAGCAAATGAAACACTGCTCAATTCACACTAAGATCCAGTAACTGACCAATAGCAAATGAAACACTGCTCAATTCACACCAAGATCACTGCTAGTAACTGACAAGTAACAATAGCAAATGAAACACTGCTCAATCACACCAAGATCCAGTAACTGACCATTAAGAAAGCAATGAAACACTGCTCATTCACACCAAGATCCAGTAACTGACCAATAGAAATGAAACACTGCTCAATACACCAAGATCCAGTAAACTGACCAATAGCAAGTGAAACACTGCTCAATCACACCAAGATCACAGTAACTGACATATTGCAAGTGAAACACACTGCTCAATCACATCCAGATCCAGCAACTGATACATGAACAATAGCAAGTGAAACACTGCTCATTCACACCAAGATCCAGTAACTGACCAATAGCAAGTGAAACACTGCTCAATCACACCAAGATCAGTAACTGACCAATAGCAAATGAAACACTGCTCATTCACACCAAGATCCAGTAACTTACCAATAGCAAATGAAACACTGCTCAATCACACCAAGATCCAGTAACTGACCAATAGCAAGTGAAACACTGCTCAATCACACCAAGATCCAGTAACTGACCAATAGCAAGTGAAACACTGCTCAATCACACCAAGATCAAGTAACTGACATATTGCAAGTGAAACAGTGCTCAATCAGATCAAGATCCAGCAACTGATACATGAACAATAGCAAGTGAAACACTGCTCATTCACACCAAGATCCAGATACTGACCAATATGCAAGTGAAACACTGCTCATTCACACCAAGATCCAGTAACTGATCAATAGCAAATGAAACAATCCTTTATCACACTAAGATCCAGTAACTGACAAATAGGAAGTGAAACACTGCTCATTCACACCAAGATCTAGTAACTGACCAATAGAAAATGAAGCACTGCTCAATCACACCAAGATCCAGTAAGTGACCAATAGCAAGTGAAACACAGCTCAATCACACCAACATCCAGTAACTGACCAATAGCAAATGAAACACTGCTCAATCACACCAAGATCCAGTAACTGACCAATAGCAAGTGAAACACTGCTCAATCACCCAAGATCCAGTAACTGACCAATAGCAAGTGAAACACTGCTCATTCACACCAAGATCCAGGAACTGACATATTGCAAGTGAAACACTGCTCAGTCACATCAAGATCCAGCAACTGATACATGAACAATAGCAAGTGAAACACTGCTCATTCACACCAAGATCCAGTAACTGACCAATAGCAAATGAAACACTGCTCAATTACACCAAGATTCAGTAACTGACCAATAGCAAGTGAAACACTGCTCAATCAAACCAAGATCCAGTAACTCACCAATAGCAAGTGAAACACTCCTCAATCAAACCAAGATTCAGTAACTGACCAATAGCAAGTGAAACACTGCTCATTCACACCAAGATCCAGTAACTCACCAATAGCAGGTGAAACACTGCTCAATCAAACCAAGATCCAGTAACTGACCAATAGCAAATGAAACACTGCTCAAGTCCACCAAGATCAATAACTGACCAATAGCAAATGAAACACTGCTTATTCACACCAAGATCCAGTAACCGATACAGTTACAATAGCAAATGAAGCACTGCTCAATCACACCAAGATCCAGTAAGTGACCAATAGCAAGTGAAACACTGCTCAATCACACCAAGATCCAGAAACTGACCAATAGCAAGTGAAACACTGCTCATTCACACCAAGATCAAGTAACTGACATATTGCAAGTGAAACAGTGCTCAATCAGATCCAGATCCAGCAACTGATACATGAAGAATAGCAAGTGAAACACTGCTCATTCACACCAAGATCTAGTAACTGACCAATAGCAAATGAAACACTGCTCAATTACACCAAGATTCAGTAACTGACCAATAGCAAGTGAAACACTGCTCAATCAAACCAAGATCCAGTAACTCACCAATAGCAAGTGAAACACTCCTCAATCAAACCAAGATTCAGTAACTGACCAATAGCAAGTGAAACACTGCTCATTCACACCAAGATCCAGTAACTGACCAATAGCAGGTGAAACACTGCTCAATCAAACCAAGATCCAGTAACTGACCAATAGCAAATGAAACACTGCTCAAGTACACCAAGATCAATAACTGACCAATAGCAAATAAAACACTGCTTATTCACACCAAGATCCAGTAACCGATACAGTTACAATAGCAAATGAAGCACTGCTCAATCACACCAAGATCCAGTAAGTGACCAATAGCAAGTGAAACACTGCTCAATCACACCAAGATCCAGAAACTGACCAATAGCAAGTGAAACACTGCTCATTCACACCAAGATCAAGTAACTGACATATTGCAAGTGAAACAGTGCTCAATCAGATCCAGATCCAGCAACTGATACATGAGCAATAGCAAGTGAAACACTGCTCATTCACACCAAGATCCAGATACTGACCAATATGCAAGTGAAACAATGCTCTTTCACACCAAGATCCAGTAACTGACCAATAGCAAGTCAAACAATGATCAATCACACCAAGATGCAGTAACTGACCAACAGCAAATGAAACACTGCTGGATCACACCAAGATCCAATAACTGACCAAAAGCAAGTGAAACACTGCTCAATCACTCCGAGTTCCAGTAACTGATCAATAGCAAGTGAAACACTGCTCAATCACACTAAGATCCAGAAACTGATACATGACCAATAGCAAATGAGACACTGCTCTATCACATCAACGTCCAGTAACTGATCCATGAGCAAAAGCAAATGAAACTCCGCACAATCACACCAAGATCCAGTACCTGATACAATTACAATAGCAAATGAAGCACTGCTCAATCACACCAAGATCTAGTAACTGACCAAGAGCAAGTGGAACACTGCTCAATCACACCAAGATCCAGTAACTGACCAATAGCAAGTGAAACACTGCTCATTCACACCAAGATCCAGTAACTGAATGAAGTGAAACAATAGACCCAATCCAGCAACTGATACATGAAACACTGAAACACTGCTCATTCACACCAAGATCCAGTAACTGACCAATATGCAAGTGAAACACTGCTCATTCACACCAAGATCCAGTAACTGACCAATAGCAAATGAAACAATGCTCAATCACACCAAGATCCAGTAATAGCACCAGTAATAGCAAGCAAGTGAAACACTGCTCAATCACACCAAGATCCAGTAACTGACCAATAGCAAGTGAAACACTGCTCAATCACACCAAGATCCAGTAACTGACCAATAGCAAATGAAACACTGCTCAATTCACACCAAGATCCAGTAACTGACAAATAGCAAGTGAAACACTGCTCAATCAAACCAAGATCCAGTAACTGACATATAGCAAATGAAACACTGCTCAATCACACCAAGATCCAGTAACTGACCAATAGCAAGTGAAACACTGCTCATTCACACCAAGATCCAGTAACTGACAATTGCAAGTGAAACACTGCTCAATCACACCAAGATCCAGTAACTGACATGAATAGCAAGTGAAACACTGCTCATTCACACCAAGATCTAGTAACTGACCAATAGCAAATGAAACACTGCTCAATCACACCAAGATTCAGTAACTGACCAATAGCAAGTGAAACACTGCTCAATCAAACCAAGATCCAGTAACTGACCAATAGCAAGTGAAACACTGCTCAATCAAACCAAGATTCAGTAACTGACCAATAGCAAGTGAAACACTGCTCATTCACACCAAGATCCAGTAACTGACCAATAGCAGGTGAAACACTGCTCAATCAAACCAAGATCCAGTAACTGACCAATAGCAAATGAAACACTGCTCAAGTCACCCCAAGATCAAGTAACTGACCAATAGCAAATGAAACACTGCTCAATCACACCAAGATCCAGTAACTGATACAGTTACAATAGCAAATGAAGCACTGCTCAATCACACCAAGATCCAGTAAGTGACCAATAGCAAGTGAAACACTGCTCAATCACACCAAGATCCAGTAACTGACCAATAGCAAGTGAAACACTGCTCATTCACACCAAGATCCAGTAACTGACATATTGCAAGTGAAACACTGCTCAATCACATCCAGATCCAGCAACTGATACATGAACAATAGCAAGTGAAACACTGCTCATTCACACCAAGATCCAGTAACTGACCAATAGCAAGTGAAACACTGCTCAATCACACCAAGATTCAGTAACTGACCAATAGCAAAATGAAACAATGCTCATTACCAAGATCCAGTAATCCCACCAATATCAAGTGAAACACTGCTCAATCAAACCAAGATCCAGTAACTGACATATTGCAAAGTGAAACACTGCTCAATCACATCAAGATCCAGTAACCGATACATGAAGAATAGCAAGTGAAACACTGCTCATTCACACCAAGATCCAGTAATCACCAATATGCAAGTGAAACACTGCTCATTCATTAACTATTCAAGATCCAGTAACTGATCAATAGCAAATGAAAGAATCCTTTATCACACTAAGATCCAGTAACTGACAAATAGGAAGTGAAACACTCCTCATTCACACCAAGATCTAGTAACTGACCAATAGAAAATGAAGCACTGCTCAATCACACCAAGATCCAGTAAGTGACCAATAGCAAGTGAAACACAGCTCAATCACACCAACATCCAGTAACTGACAAATAGGAAGTGAAACACTCCTCATTCACACCAAGATCTAGTAACTGACCAATAGAAAATGAAGCACTGCTCAATCACACCAAGATCCAGTAAGTGACCACTAGCAAGTGAAACACAGCTCAATCACACCAACATCCAGTAACTGACCAATAGCAAATGAAACAATGCTCAATCACCCTGACCAATAGCACACCAAGATCTAGTAACTGACCAATAGAAAATGAAGCACTGCTCAATCACACCAAGATCCAGTAAGTGACCAATAGCAAGTGAAACACAGCTCAATCACACCAACATCCAGTACCTGACCAATAGCAAGTGAAACACTGCTCATTCACACCAAGATCCAGGAACTGACATATTGCAAGTGAAACACTGCTCAATCACATCCAGATCCAGCAACTGATACATGAACAATAGCAAATGAAACACTGCTCAATTACACCAAGATTCAGTAACTGACCAATAGCAAGTGAAACACTGCTCAATCAAACCAAGATCCAGTAACTCACCAATAGCAAGTGAAACACTCCTCAATCAAACCAAGATTCAGTAACTGACCA